>NC_042494.1:56619918-56638724 GCF_005508785.2 Acyrthosiphon pisum
CCCCCCCCCAAACAAAAATCTTTTTTATATTGGTATTTTGTTTTGGGAAAATTGTTGTGATAAGAGACTTTCGGCAAACTCCCGACGGTACGAATAATAAATTATATAGCACGACGAGTCGACAAAATTATCGTCGATAACAATTTTATCATAGGTAGACCTCGATAACTATTACTGAAATAATAACCAGTTTATAAATCGACAAAAACAGCGATAACGACGTCGAGTGGATTTTATTTTATGAATTATTATAATAGTCTAAATGTCTAATATAAAACTATTGCAACTATTTATAACTAATACCAATTTGAAACAAAATAAAAATGACGTTTAGTTTAACTATAATAACTTGTAATTTGTATCATAAATATATTTTAAACCCCCCCCCCCCCCCAGAAAAAAATCGTATTTACGCCGCTGATTATACTTAACGATGGATCATTTGCATACAGAACCATATGGGTAAAATATATTTCAAATTTCAAAGTATCCAACGGCACAAAAAATGTGTTCTAAGATTAGGGTGCTTATTTTTAATTTATTGATATTTCTGAATTTCTGATACAACGTTTCAGGTAGAGGTGAAATAATTAGCGGGGCGAAGACAATATAGCGCCTATATTGTCACGGTCATCAGCACGAAGTATAAAGGACATTTACACGCTTGACGCCAAATGTCGTCTTTATATTGACTTAATCGGTATAACACGATTTAAATTTACCTATTAACAAATACTATATAGTATATAATATATATGTTACGGTAAAAGCAGTACGAATACCGGTTAAATCAAAGATTTACCGGTAAACCGGTCTGGATAATCGTCGATGTCGGAAGGGGTTTATAAGGTGGGTTGGTATACTGATTGATAATTAATACTCGAGTATTGGACATTTACTCGCTTTTGAGGACAATTTTTGAGTTTAACTCGTTACTGCACATCGTTATAGGTACTCATATTAGGTACATACCTACAATACATGAAACTGTAATGGAAATTTAAGTAATTCATAATTTATTCGACGATTACGCAATTAATTCTTCGATTACCAATGTGAATACAGTGGCGTATCTATACTAAATGTCACTTATTTGTGTCCTTTATCGTATATTAATACTTAGTAGGTATACCATATGCAACATAATTATTATATATATATATATTTTGTATATAGTATACACGATATACTCGTACTTATAAGTTATTTTTAATGGGGTAGTAATATTACTAATATAGTATAATAATTTTTATTAATTTAATTAATTTATCTATTTATTATTTACGAAGAAAACTTCATTCACAAATTATAATTAACAGCATCATAGGCGCAATTTAAACTTTTGACTTGGGGAGGGGGGGCTGAATATATTAAAGGCAAGCAGACCATTGCAATATAGCATTTTAAAATTGTATGTCCTATGTTTTTTAGGGGGGGCTACAGTTAAGTTTGGGGGGCATATAGCCCCCCCTCAATTTTCGCCTATGAACAGCATTAAACTGATTACATTACGTAAATGTTGTTAAGATGTTCTATAACATGTATTTTTAACTATTGAATAATATTAGGATATTAGTACCAGGGTCCAGGGTTAGTATCCTATGGTAGCTGTGATTACTAAATAAAAATGTACTTATTCTTAGAATTTCTGAAACTATATAATTACAGTCGACAACGTTTTATCTGATCCTATATCGACAATCCTAGTACATAATATAGTGAATAGGTAAATAACCTAATTAATTAATTTGTGTTTGACTTGCTACTGGCACCTATACAACAACGGCTGTATACATATACATTATAAACATAAATAACATATATAATTTTAATGTGAATTTTAAATTATTAAATATTAATTCTGAATAAATACATATTTTGATTATTTGAGGCCCATCATAACATACCACCTACTCTATTAATATATAATATGTATCATGTATGTAGTTGCGGCACATGATGTGATATTTTTATTTTTTTACGTAACTCAAGAACTGATCTGACTTAGTTTTTTCTTTATTATTAATCATTATGTTTCCAACTGTTGTCCAATTGACTTAGGATTTTTTGTCGTTGACACGTGGTGGAGTTGAACGATGAAGCTTCATTAGCCATGATAAATGGACATTTAGTCTCAGGTCATTTAGTTCACAGGCGACACCATGCCTAGCCGACTAAGACGTTTTTGTTATAAATGTTATAATAGTGTGTATAATAGGCGTATAACAGTCACTCTAAACGACCCCGTTTGGTGCCTTAACCTATTCGACGAATATACATATTATATTATGTAATATGCTAGCAGATGGTCAATTCGAGAAATATTCAAAATATTGGTGCTCGGCTCACAATCCTGTACCACGTGACATACGTACGATCGGTTATATAGCGTGGTTAAATTAGTAATTATTGTGTTAACCTAACAGTGGCGCAATTATCCGGAGTGTTGGGTGTGCAATTCACAGAGGCCCCCGGTTTTTGGGGGCCCCGAGATCTCATATATGATAATCCTATTATAATGAATAATATACAAAATAATATAATAATAATTCGATATTAATACGATTAATATAATATAATCTATATATTATATTATTATAAAATAAAAGCCCCTTTTTTGTATGTACGAGCATATCTCGAATAAAAACTCTACTTTTTTAATACCTAAGGTTTTCACTAATAAATCGGTCAAGTCACCGGGAAAGTTTTAATGTATAATAATTTTCTTTGGTAAAATTAATTGGGTGGCTGAAAATAATAACAATCTATGTCTATATATATATACATAAATAAATGTTTGTCTGTATGTCATTGCAATCTCCTCCTAAGCCACTGGATATTTTTGTGTGTGATATTTGAGTAAGTCCCCGAATGGTTTAGATTCACAATTAGACCCAATTGGTTCAACCCGGAGAGGTGCTCAAACAGGTATTTTGAGATTTACGATAGAAATGTTTAATTATAAATGGTTGCTATTGGTTATAGGAAAAATAATTAGTAAAAATTAGTATTTTAAATGTTTGCCATGGCAGATGTTACTCTGGCAGATGACGTAAAAGGATCCATCAAATCGTCACACGCCCATGGTTTCGAATACAGAAATTATATTTTAAAACAAATATGAGAGTTGAATGTGTATTTGTACCAATTATATATAGGTTCACAAAAACTACTTGACCGATTTTGTGAACATTTCGAATTGTTCTTGGAGATATCAGGAAAGTTTAAAGAGTAGTTTGAACCACGTTCGATTTATACCAAGTGCTATATACCCAATCAACCACAAATAAATTGTCCAACTTGGTCGATTTAGTTCGCAAAGCTACCCAAATTTATCTGTGAACTGAGGTACCTAGGTAGGTAACCCAAACCAAAATACACTGATATAGGTTATCTAAATTTTGTATTTTTTCATTTTTTGGCAGGCGAAACCGTGTTATAGGTACAACTAAAATTGGTTGTTGATTTATCCGAAATTAATAGCTTCAAAAAATGACCGTGTTCAACAAAATTTATTTCAATAGATTATTACTTGAAACTTGGAGGGTGTATATAGCTTGATGTTTCAACATATAGTTTAGACTGTAGATAGATAAAGGGTAGCTCATACCCAGTTTTTTTAGCATACGAAAAAAGAATTTTTTTTTGGTCAATCTAAATGGTTGCAACTCATTACATATTATATTAATATTATAACCAGATGAAATATGGACTATGGTATAAACATTTTGTACAAATATATTTATTAACAATACAAATCTTTGGACTGGACAACGTCGGGCGGGACAACTACTATAATATAATACAAATAATGTAATATGTCATATTATTATATTATTTGTTTTAATATAATAACACTAAATAATAATGTCTTTACTCTTTTAAGTTTGGAGAATTCAAATTACGAGTACCCATGCGAGAAACCTGTGTAAAATTAGGTATATTATATTATAACTAATAATTATTAACTATTACATGAGAGAAAACAATATTTTTTAAAGTTACAATAAGGTATGACTGTATTTCATTATTGCTAGCAGGTAAGGGCCCCGGTCTAGACATTTTCACATGGGCCCCTTATTATAAAGTTGCACCAAATTAAAAACCTCTAACCTTGAAAATTATACAATATAATATGGAAGATGTCAATAAAAAGATTTTCCCTTATTTTTGTCGTTTTTCCTAATATTATTAAGAAATTAAACTTTTAATTTTCTGCAATTTTGCATTTTAAAATAGTACCAACTAGATTTAACTTGATCGGAAATCACCCCAACGTTGAAGATCAAAGCATTTTTTCTACTATAAAACGCAATATATACCACAACACATACACAAAAAACAATAATTGTAAAATCGCAATACGCATTGGTCGTTCGGCCGCGGCGTTCCGTTTGGAATCTAAAAACCTTACCTATAAAAGTATAAAACGAGTAGAATATAATAATATAATGCAGATCGATATATACATCACCTCGTTAAAATATTAAAATACAATTATAGTATTATCATCTGCGTAAGTATATACACTATACAATAAGAGTTGGTATAATAATAAAAATGGCGTTTGGAAAAATAAACGGGCTCGAAATCCAGCTGATGCCGGTCGATTAATAATATGATGGTGTACTCGCTGGCTACTAATAAACGATGTTTGTTTTAAATCATCGCCGACGGCACAGAAAAACATCCGGAAATCGGCACATTTGCAACTCTGACACCTTACGTGGACAAAAAACCTGTAAAAAAATGGCTGCATCGTATAATGACGAAATGACTATGGAAACAACCATCAAGCACATCTTGAGAAAGATCATCAGCAACATCGAATACGAAATTATGGAAGAAGAACTTAGCAGACTCTACGACATCGACGAGGAACCGACCATCGGGGACCTAGAAGGACTTTTGTTATATGCGACACGCTTCGCGGGCGACGATTACATTTTGTTCAACGCCTTTCAACCGGCCGACAATTCTCGCAAAGCTGCAGAACCGGTTGAACCAATCAGAGACGACGTGGTGGTCGCGCCGACGGTGCAGGGAGCCGCGGAAAAGGAGCTAGGTGGCGAGGCGAGGGGCGCCACACCATCTAGGGGACTAGAGGTCAGGAACAGTTTTGGAATCTTGATTGGTTGGCTGGACCCGGGGGTCAAAACACGCGAAGCTCCGCGCAGTGAAACGGCGAGAGTTGTCTCCTCTGCGTGGAGAGGTCTAACAAGAGCCGCACGCGTGTGCCCGAAGTGAAACCGTCCGAAAGTTTCCCCCCTGGCTGAGTGCAGCGGACAAGGTGAGGCGACGTATGGGGTCGAGGTAATAGGTACGTGAAAGTGCACATTTAGGTGGTAATCGGCGGTAAGTCACCGATACACGTTCTCCGGCCATTCTGCGGTAGCGTGACGAGATTGCGGACGTTGCGCGCTCGAGGTCGCCGAGACATGCGAAACTCTCAGGCGGCGCGGACAACGACGCCGTTCCGGGCGGTACCTGCTCAGAGACGAATGCAGTGCTGCACGACTCGTGACGGCGACGACGGAGACCTCAGAGCTCACGGTGAGTGAGTGACGGGTGACTATGGTTACAGGGTAGCTATAGGAACACCACAGACGTCAGCAGCGCCGGGCTCGAGGAAACGAAACTTGTCGTGGCGCTGCGCCATTGAATAATTATTTTGCAGTTCAAAATTTATAAAATGTTCAACTTTTATATCTAAGGATTGAAAATTTAAAACAAGATTCCACGTAAATATTTAATTCTGTTACCAAAAATTCTAAGAAATACATAAGCACTGTTTATTTTTATAGTCATTTTAAGTTCAAATTTGGACGAAATTACATATTAAAAAACCTGGAATAACTATTTTAGTTATTTTGTTGTGATTGTATAATATTATTTGTGGGTACTTGAAACTTCTAAAGTATACTATTATATATCTATGATAGTACCACGGTTTGTTGTTGATGTATAACGCGTTACCTAATGGATATTGTGATATGATTAATTTGGAATTTATTATTGATACCTATCATAGGTCAATTTTTTTTTAATACTATATAGATAAGTATACCTATAACAGGTATGTCTAATACCTAGACTGACAAACCGTCTCCGCTCAGAATCGTTTTTCTTATACAGTGATATTATATCATTGAATTCAAATTTAATACTATCCATTATACAGTGACCCACTTGTAACCTACTGTACAGCAGAGCGACATCCACTTACCCACCTTTTTGTTATTGTTGTTGTATGAACACCACATTGTTTTTGCATAATACTAAGACACTAGGTATGTACTGCGCCGATCCGTCGAAAAAATTTTCGAATGAAAATACAATTTGATATTGAAGTATTAATGATGTTATTAATTCGGACTTTCCATGACAAATGTTAACTTAAAAAAACTGTTATAGAAGATAAAAACTAAAAATAATAAAATATTTGGGTATAGCTTTAGTATAAATAACGACTTATTGAGTACCTACGTAGTTTTCCAGACGTTTTAAGAGCTTGAATCATTTTTTTTATAATGTCAGCAATCACTGTGGCAAAAGCAGAACAATCATTTTTCAAAATAAAACTAATAAAAAATTACTTAAGAAACGCATTTGGACGAGTACGTTTATCTAGTATAGCAATTTCAAATATAGAAAGAGAACGAACTAAAAATCTAAATATTGAGAAAAGATATTTCTTATAATATAATACCTTAGATATTTATGTAATAAATAATTTATTATTTAAGATTACTCTTAAATATTATATTACTTTTGTCCTACCTATATATATTAAAATATGGTTATACATTTATAATGCAATTTGAACTGTAGTAAAAATATAATGATATAATACTGTAAATTGTTTTTCAAGGGGGCCCCTAAATTTTCTTTTGCACCAGGGCTCTCAGAGTTCAAGATCCGGTACTGTATATTATGTGTCTTTATTAATTATATTTGTTCAAAAAAACTAATTCTTTTTAAAACCATAAAAAAATACCTACCTACGTTCGATATGGGTGCATATACTGCAGTATACAATGCCTTATGCCGCCGACTGATTTCGTGTTATTTTTTATCATCGTCGCATCTCCGTGGCTGTTACTACGAGTCCGGTGTACATAAAATTACACTATTTCCAAACCACCCATTGTTTTCTATACGCGCACACACACGAGTATACCTAGGTTACAATATGTTGTAGCTACAACACAACCTATATAGTTACAGCGTTCATATTATATAAACATTAAACGGGACGTTTAATAATTTATTCGAGAAACGCCGTAAATAAGTTGTTTTTATTATGCCGCGAAGGTCAAGTATCAAATAATCGAGTCATATAATATAATAATATTATATAAATATTGATATATCATAATATATAATCATAAAACAAGAGAAACGTCGTTATCGTGGGCCGCGGCCACGGCGGCGGTGCAATCACACTGGCATAGGTATACGTTGCAGTAGCAACTGTATAAGCGGGCATGCTGCAGGTATAACAAACGAACATGGTCCTGTGGTTTAAATTACAAAGTTCAATGTCAGCATCACCCATACGAATACATCTACGGAATATAAATTGAACACTTTACGCCTATATTTTGACACCTATAGTCATATACAACGTATATATTATATAGAATGTGAGATGTCATATTTCTAAATAGATACTATTTTAAGCAGTGACGTCCTACCAACGAAGGAGGGATATCCCCTCCACCAAAATTCAAGACCAAGTACACCACTGATTTAAGTAAAAATGTATGAACAAAACAAAAGCTAAGGAAATGTAATCGAGCGTGGTTTCAATTTGAATCCTGCAGCCGACCATTTTTAGATAATAATATGAGACTCTGCTCTGAAATGTTTTTCCTGCAACGCAATGATGATTTATGATTGCTTTCAAAGTTTCAACAATACAAAGACACCCGTCCCCCAAACGGCTATACTGTTCTAGTTTTATTTATAATAAATTATTATTTATTACAACACGTAATTTTAATATCATGAATAAGAGATGTATCTTAAATATTGTATGAACCACGCGTGCGTCTTCTAAAAACATATTCCGAATTTCCGACAGTACGCACGAATGAATACGAAAATTTCGTTGTCACATAATTGTACGAACTCCTGTGTACATAATAAATAATAATACGTTATAATATAGGTTAGGTTACTTACCTGTAGACTGTAGTTGTCTATATGCGAGACTCATCCTGCGCATATGTAGCGCTTTTTCGACATAAATGTGCGCGTATCGTATGTACCCTTTAAAACTATTATTAGTTCTTATACATTTTAACAATTTACGAATAAAAAACAATTTCAATGATAGGTACCAGTGGCGTGCTCAGGAATTTCAGATGACGGGGGAGGGGGTAATTGTGAAAATTGTTTTCAAACTAAATATTTGTTAAACTTAGCGTTATAATTATAAATCTAGTTTAGCGCCCACGTGAATTTTGTTTTTTTTTCGGAAACTTATGTATTACAACCAGTTAAGAACGATAGCGCAAAAATAAATAGCTGAAAATCATTAGTTTTTATGGTACCTATACCCCCGACAGCAGGTGTGAAGGCGCGAATTTGAATAATATTATTGTTATTGCAGTTAAAAATAATAAACAAATGTCACACATTCCGTAATCTTATAGATAGCTTGCTATAGGGGGTATGGGTTAAGGGTATTGAAATCAGACACTGGTATTGCGGTATTATTAGAACTGGTATCGGGTATATCAAAAAACCGTCAATATAGTCCATATAGTATACGCCATATAATATACACTATACTCTGTCCCACGAGAGATCATGCCGCGCACCGACCAAAACTGGTTCCCCAGCGCATCACCCTGTCATGCGGGAACCAGTTTTAATAGCAGGGTGACGTAGGGGGATGCGCAGAACCGGCATGTTCTCTCGTGGGACAGAGTATATACGGTGTACGGTATTACTTTCGGTATTCAACGGTGCCTACGTCAGTATTTCAGTATTACGGTTTACCGTTCAAGTGGTATTTGAGCATATAACCGGAATATTGGTTAACCGGTATACTGACACATATACGACGGTAGACGGTAAACCGAAAAACCCGTCAACCCTATAGTTGACGGTACTGAAATCGGACAAGTACTGGTATTGCTAATCTCGCGGCAAATACGTGACACCGTGAGGTAAAGCAATAATTCACCCCAATACACCGGATGATCTTCCTGTCGAGGACGTGACCGCTGCACCACGACGTTCGGTGCTCCGCTTTCGCGTATATCCACCACAAACCTGATGCACGTCACATCAGTACGTTGTATACAACGGAGTTTCGGCGTGGAAATTGTAAACGCCGGTGGCGTGTCTATATTACGTAATCGAACAGTCAGTGCGGGGGATGACGACGGCGTTTATGTCTATAATATATTATAAATGATAATATAAGATGTGTATTATAATATTATGTATATCACAGCTGCACCAAAATAATCCAATCGAAGTGGCGTCAACCGATTTCTGCAGCAGAGCCCTCCTGCGTCCCTCGTGGGCATATCCACTCGTCCTTCGACCCGTTTTTTCTTTTTCTCCCCCGTCGGACGTCGCGCGACTTGTCGTCGTCGTCGCAGTGGCAGTAGCAATAGTAGTCTGCTGCGACCGGCGTCCATCCCACTACCCCCTTCATCACCCCCCCCCCCCCCCCCAAACACACTCACCCGCCGGAGTGGTTCGCCCTATCGCGTAATAATAAACGCACACAGACGCGAGCACGTCGTCGTCGTGCAGTGTATATATAATATATACTAATACACCACCGCCACCACCACTGCACGTATATTATGTATATAATATGTATTGCAGGGGGATGTGGCGGCTGTGGCGTTGTTGTTGTTGTTGTTGCTGCTGCTGCTGCCATGTGCGGCAGACTTAAAAGATGTCGGACGCCAAGGCAAAAGGCTCCACACCCACACACGGGCGCGCCGGTACACGCGTGTACACAGCGTATACACGCGCACACACACGCGCGCGCGCGCCCAGCCGGCCGGAGCCCGCGCGCGCCAGTCGTGCCGCCGTCCGCCACGAAGACGTCCAGGCTAGCCGCACCGGCGGCAACCGGCGGGCGACGCCAACATCATTCTGTCGCCAATATTTCCATTATGTTTGTGTGTGGGTTCATATTATTATGGTGTGTGTGTGTGTGTGTGTGTGTGTGTGTGTGTGTGTGTGTGTATTATATATATATTATACATACGCTGATACGCATACAGACACAAACGACACACTAGATAGACACGTGATACGACGCATGTATGTGCGGAAACGGCGAGAGGGCAGTCCCCTCGAGGTATATTATGTTGTGTGTGTGATGTGTGTGCATGTGTATGTGTTTGAGTGTGTATGTGAGTGGTGTCGTGTGTGGGGTGCGGGTGGTATTAAAAATAGTTAACGGTTCGGTTGGCTCGGGGGCGCCACGGCGGCAAAAACAGTAAATTATTATTATTATTGTTATTATTATTGCTATTACATATTATATTTAATGTACGGGAGCGTCGACGTTTTGGTTTTTTCCAAATGTACACATATCGTGTTTTTTTTACTTGTACATGTATTAACGTGAATATTTATATTATTATCAGCACATTGTCTGTTTACAGTCTGTTGTTATTGTACACCGTCTCGTCCCGCCGGCGATTCGGTTCCGCGTATACTGTCGCAATACGACCCTCGCGCGTGTACACCGTTGTTTACACGATGCGGCGGCGGCGTCAAAACGTCGAGTCGGCAAAACAAATAACTTCGCGACGACGGAAAAGTGAACAACCCGCTCGATGGCCGGTTGTATTTCGGTAAACACGACCACCTCCAACACCTGCGCCGCAATAATGTAAGAGACGGGAGTGGTAAGTGGTAAGTGGTAAGTGGTAAGTGGTAAGATGCATGATTGGATGGGGGGGGGGGGGGGGTATGATTGCACTTATTCGTCGGGCCTGCATCACTATAATTGTGACTTGGTTCCTCCGGGCGCCGCGCAATCGTTTGCCACTTTCACACAAAACACATCACCATTAACCACCACCGAGGCACCAACAATAAGTGAAATATTTTTCGAGTTTGAGGTTTAGACAAAATGACAAGTAGAATACACTACATTTAAGAAGTATATAATATTGTACATTTTATTTTACATTATTTACATACAAATACGATCAAAATAGTAAAACTTCGCGGAGACGTGTTTTCGGCAAGACATGAACAAGAAGAATGCCAAATGCTTATAATATTTTACCCTTTTTATTCTTTAATAATGTAGTTATTTAATTCCTGAATTTTTCAGCAAACTTTGAGACCATATTTTCAGATACTTAGATTTTTTTATACTATTTAAAAATAATGTCATCTCGTGATATTATAAACTCGTTGGAAATTCGATTTTTATTCATCCAAAGTCTCTGGATAATATTCTGTTTTCAGTTTTGGAATATAAAATAAAAATATTTGGTGTCTTTTGAAAAAGTAAAAACCAATATAATACGATAACAATTAAAAAAATTTTTTTTTTAAAACATTGATATTTTGCAAGAATCCAGATTACATAAAAAAATATTTTCAACAAGGATAATAATTTTCGAAATAATGAGTGTTACCTAAATGTTAAATTGATGTATAATTTACGTCAGTACTTCACTATACCCGCTCTACTAATTTCTGCGTCAACAATTTACAGCTTTATGGTTTGGTAAACAAGTTAAAGTATAATTACTGCATTTCTATATAAAAAAATAGCTTAAATAGTGAACAAAACCAAACTTAAAAACTTGGAGAATAATCAATTTTTTCTAAATTTCAGTAATATTTACATTCCGATTTGGTCATATTATTTTGATCGGGAAAATTCAGTCTGAAAATCTATTTTCTATGATCCTACGTTGAATAATTTTTTGGTTTGAATTTTTCCATGAAGTGGACATACCTATCACAATATCACAATATCAAAAAACTAAATAAGAATAATGAATGTATATAGAATTAAAATATGAAATATAAAGTTGTAAATTTGTAATACTATTTTTAAATGTAAATTATAAAGTTACGAAAAAAATAAATTAACAAAACCTACTTGTTGTGCACTTGTGTCCTCTAAAAACCCAAATACAATTGTACAAATGGTACCTACAGCTTGTACAGTGTACACTGCCATATTGACATATTGTATAGAAATAACTATTAACTATATGTAGTAATAATATTTAACAACATTTGCTTGTTGTGTACGTCGATAATGTACCTATTCTTAGTCAATATTCGGTTTTCCGTTTATATTAGAATATTAGATATTATTTCTATTTTAACAACAATGACATTTTTTTAATTTTTCTTTTTAAATTTCAGCACACATCATTTAGACTTTTTGAGTGTTTGACAATTTTTTAAATTATTGTATCGACAAAATTAGCGTTGAGTATGAACTACTACAAATATCACTGTCGGTTTTACTTAAGATTGTATTTTGAACCTACTATTTTACCCTTGCTGAATCAATGTCCAATAACCATAATATATTACAGCTATAATATTGCTGTTGCCTGTTATATTTATTTATGAATACAAATAATATTTAATTTTACAAAATAGTAAAATAATCTCTTATAATAGGTACCTAGTTATTTCTTACAGATTGTTCTGACTCTGCTGAGAAGTACACCGTTTAATTACATTTTGTTTTTTTGTAATAATGAACAGATGATGTTATCTGCTCGTGAAACAATTTTTTTTCTATTTTTATAAAACTTGTTCCTTTAAAACATAACATAACTAAGAAAACAATATAGATAAACATAAATCTAATATTATGATGATGTACCCTAGAATTAGAAAATTGGGAATAAAATAATTTTAAATGAAATAGCTTCCTGACGGTATTTTAATTTTTAACCACTAAATTATGTAAAAATTAGAAAAAAAACTGTTTATTTATTCTAAAGTTATAGAACCCTAGTACCCAGTACTTGAGTTTTAGAGTATACTTATATAATTTATAAATTAGTGTAAGTGTTTATGTTTATTTGTCATAATGGCGTGTAAATTTCGAATATTTCTTAGCTTAATGTAATGATATAACAAATGTCAAATTCTAAACTACCTATATTATATTTACAAATGTGTGATGTATCTCAAGAAATATTAAAATTATTATTTACTTACGTAGAATTAAAATATATTCGTGTTGTCAATTGTCATATTGTTAAATTGTTGAATTTAAGTTTGTACAATGTACAGTTGTTAATTTTATACTATGATAGTTACACACTCACACGTATTAAGTAATAAGTATAAAAGTTCAGTTAAAAAGAGTTGAACCGGAAAGCCACTGACCTCGGGTGACAAAAAATAAAATGTATAAGTCTCTGTTGTAATACTTTTAACTTGTAACTTGTACTCTGGAATATTACAGACAATTATCGCTTCCTTCCCAAGTTATTATGTATTTACTAAACAAAGATGTAACTTGACATGTGCATCAGTAAAAAGTACAATATATATATTATGTTTGTACGAATGTACAAAGCGAATTGTGTGCAACTATTTTATTTAACAGTTATAGATTTCCCTTGAATCATTCATTGAATTCATCTAATTAACTATCATTCAATTCATAAGTTAAAATAAATATTAAAATTTAAAAGGTAAATACAAACTTATTATAATTTATTATTCAATAGGTACATTATGTTATTGAAAAACAATTTCAATTTTGAATTACTTCAATTATGTTATTAATCTTGTTAAAAATTAAAGATTAGATAGATTCATTACAATTTGATTTTGACGTTACAACTTACAAGAGTAACAGTACTTATGCTCAACAGGCAACAAATTATAACATTATTTTGATTATTGATTAATGTCATAATTAAAAACTTCTGTATTAGAAAATTTAATAATCATTAATTATATTATATTAATATAATATTAAGCTAATAATATTGAGTTAAACCCCTCCTCCGATATTTGTATGTTACATTTTTCACCATAATATTCTGTACATTATTGCAGTTTTAACTTTTGGGTATTGTCGTACTGAGTACCATTGACGCAAATAGGGGGGCTAGGGGGTTTACCCCCTGACTAAGATTTAGCCCCTCCAAAAAAATATCCCTTATTGATTTATATATAAGCCCTCTATCGGTTATTTTAAATAAATAGTTTTGTTAGCCCCTCCCCTGATTATTATCAGTTATATTTAAGAAATCAATCGTGTTGCACCCGCGTGCAATGTCTATATGTCGGTATCTATAACAAATCACATCTAAATTTTTCAGCTTCTTGTAAAAAACTGACGCTGCCATGCCTATTTCGCCATCACGTTGGACCGGCCGGTGACCCGGCACCTTACCTCCTACTATCGTGATGTCTGTAGTAGCAGTCACAGAACTTCCGCTTGCTAAGACCCGATGTACAAAATACAAATTTACGATACTATATGATAACGTATGTACTGTGGTCTATGTATGTAGATATTTACTGTATATAGGTACACAGTAATCTTTGGATAAACCATTATGCGCGTTCTATATCAAATATAAACTATACGATTTACCTCCCTCGCCCCTTATACTCTATACATATCATTTCACCACCACCCTCTTTCACGTGTATATATATATATATTATAATATTATATAATATAGTAACATCATCGTACGCGCTCGTTATTTTTTCTCCTCTCTTATATTATTTTTTTTCTCATCCCCCACCCTCAAATGTGTATATAATAAATATATGTATATACACGTTTTCGCCCGTTAGGTTGCCGTCGAACAATCAATTTCCTCCTCTGCGGCACCACCCGCCGCCGCACACACTCACGCAATGTGTGTGTGTGTGTATATGTACGCTGCAGGCACGCACGGCGCGTACACACAGTATTTAAACGCAGACGGTTGACGCCTGCGGCCAGCCGTCGCGTTGGTCTGTATTTAGGGGTGAGGGGGTGGCTTGACTGGACGGAGCGGTGGGTGCCCCCTTCGAAGTCGCGACGAAAGCTTCTTTCCGCATATCTCATCCAAAGTCCGACGACGACGACGACGACGACGCCATATCTGACGCCGCAGCTAGCCGCCGCCAGCACACTCAGACCACGACGCCGCTATATTATATACATACAAGACGGTAGTCGCCGCCACCGCTGCTTATACGCGCGCCGCCCGCCTGGCTCTTTTATCATATAACGCCGCCGCCGCCACTGACGTCCCAAGGACTTTTCCCCGTCCAGTATATGTATACGGTCTACTATACGGGGGACTCACAGACGCCCGCCCGCCTCCGCCACTGTGGCGTTTCCCCCTCCGCCGCGATATCGTTTTTCTCCCCCGCGAAACAATATTAGTATCAGTTACGACTTACGAGAGCATATCGAATACCAATTTTTCGTCAGATCGTTGTTTACGGTAGTGACTTATATAAAATATATATTATACTATATGATATGCATATATCATAAGCATTATTATTATTATTATTATGTATGCGCTGCAAAAGTGTGAGAAGTATTAACGCGCGACGAGTCAAACAATAATTTTTAGTAAACGGTGAAATAGGAAATAATTTTGCACAGCTGTAGAGACACAGACAAATAGTATCTAAAGAGTGTCCGGCGAGGATTTACCCGTATTTACCATATCTACTATGTCATGATATTGATGGGTGGTTATCACTTATCGATTACAGTTATCATTTATAGTTAGATACCTATATGCTTAGATCATAATATACTATAGTACATTATGATCTAAGCCTATACGGCTATATAGACTAAAATATGGATATAATAATTTCAAGCTAATCACTTACACCTAAATATATCTAAATATATATCTTAGTATAATATCGAAGTTTTAAACTAAAGTTTTAGACTATATATATATACTATATATACTATATATTTAAGGTATTTTTGTGAATATGTTGGCAATCAAACTACTGCAGAACAAACTATAAAGTGTGGCTTGACTCTTGGGTCCCAAAGATTTATTAATAATAGAAATTATACTTAAAAAATTTTGACTTGTACATTTTTAGCTCAACATAAATTTGTCAAAAATAAATAATTTTAATTATATCTCATTTAAATATTCACTGACTATGGTGATGACAGTCATATTATCAATACACAATGGTCCATTAATTTCCTCGCCAACTTACAATCCCATTTAAATCTGCTTTCTGAATGATGAACCGCGCCATCGCGATTTGCCGTAGACTCAAAATGACGCACTATGAAATCAAATTTAAACAAAATACAAGCGTTCCGAAATATCACACTTATCTAGATTATAAATTCTCGGTACTTTGTCTCTAACTCAACCCTCCACAAAGGCCTTGGCATTAAAACAATTGAGGAAGAAGACGCAATCTTTTATAATAACGTTTCTTTACCAGGTATATTAGAAAACCACCAAAATACATTGATAACATATATCTCTTCACTTCTTGGAATTCTCCTCGAAGACTTAAAAGAAAACTATGTTATAGATCTTCAAACTTAATCCTCTAACATTCTGACCGCCGACCAGCGACCATATTATATAGGTATCTATAGGTATTATATAGGTACCTACGCATCTTGTGAAATATACTGTATACCTATTATACGAATAATGCGTATCAGATTATAGTAATATTTATTCGTAGTCTTTAGTATATACTCTAAATTCTAATAACTCTATACTATAATAAATGTCCCAATTGGGCCTTCGAGATTTGGAGCAGATGGTACACTATTGTACCTACCTATATTATATTTTGTATTATTATCTTATGTTTGGTGATGATTAGATGATCTTATGATTTATGACAAAAAGCAAAACTTTAATTTTAATTTCACTTAATTGACAATTATAATTGTTTGAACAATTAACTGAAACATTTTTTTTAATTATCTAAATAGTCAAAATGTTCTTTATTTTGTTATTAACTATATCATACTAAAATTCCAAAATTCTTAGCTTTGATTAGAATATATCAAAATTAAATTTGAAATATTTATATATTTAGGAATGTTTTGAATAACTAATAGGTAATTAAGTACCTATACTGTATGTGTTAATGTAAAATTGAGCTTAAGACGGCGTGGTGGATTATCAGGAAGTGTAAGAAAGGAGAAGTTGGAAATTAGGGGATTTGAATGGTTGAATGTGTTTTAATGGAATGGCTTACAGTAGTGGGATGCTACAGTACCATGTAATGAGGCGAACGCAAGTTGAGTGGAATGATTGGAATATTTTAATCCTGATGTTTCCATAGCTGAATTCCGAAGTCATCGATGGGTAATTTGTTTATAGATTAAGTTAGATATTGGGTGGAAGATTTTATTTGAGGGAGTGTCTAAATTTGTGGAGTTTGATGTTGAGGGATTTTCTGTATGTTTTTATATGATTGATCCATGTAAGTTTGTTGTTTAAGTGTACTCCATGTTATCAGGTGATTTTGTTTGAGGGAATCATGTAATTATTAAGCGTCATGGAAAGGAGGGGAGCAGAGACCTGAACGTGGGTGAAAGTTGTGTGCATTGATTAGTTCGGATTTATTTAAATTTATTCTCCACTAATTTAAACAGTTTTGGAGTTCATTGTGTGCTTTGAGTGCGTCAGAGACTCTGATTAGGTCGAAATTGGTTGAAATAATAGCTGTATCATCAGCGAAGGTAGCAAGGTGGTGTCTTAAAAGTGTGGAATGTCGGATGTAAATATGTTGAAAAGTGTTGGAGATAATATATACTACCTTGAGGAATTCCCGCTTTAATAAAGTGGATTTGAGAGAGTTTCTTAGTTTGTCCTCACAATTAATAGGAAAAAATCTATTTGATATGAAGGATATAATTATTAGAAATAAGGGAGCCGGAAGAATACGAATTTTGTGGTGGAGGCCCAAACGTGGTGCCAAACGCGGTCAAACGCATGGGCGACGTCGAGTGAAACACCTGTGGAGTAGAGCTTGTTTTCAAGTAATTGAAATATAATAATAAATATTAAATACATAATACATAATCAAACATAATATTATTTTTCGTATAGAGGCCCAAAGGCAGTGTTGTGTTTTATCTAGATAAATTATCTACATAGGTATATTTTTATCTTTTATCTTATACAGATAATTGGTAAATATGTTATCTAAGCTTTTATCTAAGATAAATAATTAAAACATCTAGATAAATTTATCTAGATAAAATTTAATTTTTAAATATTTATATTATAAATTATAATTAATGTTAATTAGGTATTTTATATATTCTGATTACAAAATAGTAAATTTATATTTAAACATTATAATTTATAATTTATAAATATATCTAAATATATTTTTCATTCTTAAATTATTAGATATTTCATGTTCATATTTTAAATGTTCTTAGTAATAACTAATAAACGTTTCGGGTTAACTACGTGTCTACCCGGTCTACGTATCAGCGTCGTATTCGCTGACTGTCAACAGGATACCCGCATTCTGCAATTAAATGTTGAAACTATCACAAAATAAAATTATTATTGATTAATTTATTAATAATAAGTATGTGTGAGTGTGGTACTTACTGCGGTTCTATATGCGGTTCTATTAATTATGTTCATTAGTAAAACATAAATGAATTATTAAAAAATATAATATATGTAGGTATAAAGTAAATTTCAAGTCGAAATAATATTTTGAAGTTTTGTTTTTTGGCATCAAATTTTATGGTGTTTTGAAAATTGCCCTTTACTTAATTACTTAAAAAAAAAAAAAAATACTTTTTGAAATAACATTTAATTGACTTATAA
>NC_042494.1:56639285-56646801 GCF_005508785.2 Acyrthosiphon pisum
GGGACGTCGAACCCACATATGTGAGACTAGTGATCAGTGGCGGGCTGAACTTCAATTTTAAATGACGCATTTTCATAATTATGTTCTTACCACCATCACCACCACCACCACCATCCTATTTTTACTTATAACAAAGTTATGATGTTAATAAAATGTGATCAAAAAAGCCAAGAGGTCAGGCTTTAGCATGTAATTCTGCGCCACAGTCACGGGGTGGCACCACCCCCTTTGAAAAGTGGACGCAACTGCGTCAAAATTGACCACTTCAGCTCGCCACTGCAGTAGTGACTACCTATACTTGACTCCGTATTACTATACGCACATAGCACATTTTACGTTCAGAAGAACATATTTTATTTTATTATTTTTAATAACAATAATGTAAAGGTAATTTAAAGAATATTATCCAAGGACACACCACACCATGTCTTAGATTTTCATGAAATATACCCTATATTAGTATAATACGAGCTAGATACATTGATCATAAGATACCTACTTGATATTCGTTGTGTATAACTTATAGATATTAGGTAGGTATATTATTATACTATTATCATAGGTGTGTGCTAAGTTTTAAGTCTGCAGGTGCAGCGAACATATTAAAATATTCACAATTTACTGGCTCATTTTTTCATGCCAACAACTCACAAGAGCATTTAGTTATAATTCAACATTTGTATGTAGGTATAATAAATATTACATTTGATAATAGATATAACTATTATGATATATATTATAATGTATAATAAATAATAATCTTATGTCCATAAATATTTACAAGGTTTAATAGGTAGGTACCTAAAGGTAGGTACTTTAATAGGTACCTACCTATACTATATACAGGCCTGTATACGTACATAAATACTCTATAGTCATAATAATATGTAGTCATATGAATATTCCTTAAATAAAAACCACACATTTAGATATAGCTTTAAGTACCTTAATAATAATCATTATCGGTTTTATCACAATATAATGTAACACGGCGGTCGTCGTGAGTCCGTGTATTGAATTCTTAGCAGAGCAATGTACTCATCATTGGTTTTACAACGATGTGTTCTTTCTTTTTGTGCGTGTCTGAGTCTGACGTCACCTTTAGAAGCAGTAAAAATGATTCAGTCAAAAGTAAAATTTCAAAATAATCGGGAACAATAGACAATCGGTCTTCGACAAAATCGATTTTGTTATATTTTGTAACAATTTGAAAATAAATGAATTTAGATACTTCAAATTCTCACTCAATATTTAAATTAGCATTTTCTAGTCACGATATAATTCAAAAAGTATTTTGCCTCTTTTTGTGGGCTAGAATTTTTAGACATTATAAATGTATGATTTTATTTTAGTTTTTGTCGATTTATATTTAATAGTATGAAAATTTTTTTTAGTAAAAAGCTTGAATATTTACAATATTCCTAGTATTCTTGTAAGTTGTATATCTTATATCCTATCGATAATATTTGGTTATAATTTTTCTTCACAAGGTTTTAAAGCACATATTTTTACAACATTTATCAGAATCACGAACATTTGCAAATTATTTTGTAATTATAAATGTACTACATTTTTAATATTCACACCTAAGGTTTTAAAATATAATACAAGATTTCTTATAATTTTTATTACTGGACATAAATAAAAAAGTTTATCGTAAAGCCAAAATGCCACATAATTTTATAATGAGCGATTAAAGTTTAAATTTTAATAACATTCGATGTTCAAACAATATTGTATTTAATAACGATTTATCCTCTAAATTTTTTTGCTATTTTGTGATTATTCAAATTCTACAATTAGTAAAAAGTTGAAACATTCCACTATTAATTGAATTATCATTTTCTGTAAATAATAAAAATTTTCAAAATATTTAGATTAATTTTAAGCCATTGAAATGTTTGAATTGTTTTAGATATTTTTAGGCTGTGTAGAAAAACTTGAAAATGTAATAGATACATTGTCCACTTAAGTTCTTCTTTAGCAATTTAAAAATACAAAGGCGCAATTTTTTTTCTCGTGTTTGAAGTTTTAATGTTGACAAAATATCAAACATTTCCAAATTATTTTGTAGTTAAACAAATGCAAAGTTCCTTATAAGTTTTTCTTACCGAAACCTAAAAACCCCAAATTTCAAATAATTATAATATTATATATATTATAGTATGTAATATGTATAGTGTAGGTATACTGATAATACTATCATCATATTTTGTTCTTGAAAATTAGAAAAATGAACTAAAAACTCCCTAAATATAAACCTTAGGATTGCTCTTGAGAAACTAATTCATCAGTCTAATACAATTTAAAATAATGGTCCTTTAACCATCAATATCAATACATATTTATATAATTTTTACAGAGAAAACTTAAAAATTATTTTTAATTTAATTTGTAGCTTATGGGTTGTTGCTTATAGAATTATAAATTAAAATATTGTTTGTGGTTTATAATTGATTATATATGGTAACAAATTTCTAATCAAGTTGAAGAAATGAAGACTATAAAATAAAAAAAACTATGAACGGAATAAGAAAGTACTCAAGGGCCGTCAGTTTGTAAGCGGTCCGGTAATGTACGGAAAACCTTGGAAATTCTCCAATCCGGCCCTGCTGTTGGCATTACATAGGATTATATGAATAAACATTCCTACATCAGGCAAAATAATATAATAAATACGTATGAATTCTGGAATATTACACTTGTATAGGTCAAAACTAGATCAGTCCATCGCCTGTTCAATTAAATAATGTAATATATTTAATTAATACTTATATTGGTGGTTCACCCAATAATTATGTTAGTATTTAAGTACCTAATTTAAATGGAAGATTTAAATGTAAATAAAAAAAAAAACAATGCAATACAATATAATATAATATCCTTATATTATATTTAAATATAAAATAATCAAAATTTCATACAGAATTCAATTAAACACTTCAAGACTCAAGTCAATGTACAAATTCATTAATTTAATAAACCAAAATAATAAATTAAATTGCACAAAAAAATATAGGTAATACATACATTTTTAAAACCATTTAATTACTGATGTCAGGTTGCATGAAAAATGTATTCATTTAATGGTTCAATAAAATTTAATGGGCCACCAAATCATGTTTAAAAGACCTTTAGCTCACTATTTGATATTCTATGAATGATTCGTTAAATGTTTGGTGATTGACTCATAGGCACAACTAGGGAGGAGGGGCTTTAGAGGCTAAGCCCTCCCAAATATTTCTTAAATGTTGTTTTAAGCGTAATCAAAATATTATTATTAAAGTAGGGATTTAGTCCCCCCCCAAATCTCAAACAATATATGCGCCTATGGTGATTGTTCATGCAACTCGGTATTATAATTATAAACAATGTATAGTTCTTTAAAACTTTAAAAATGTTAAAATGTCTTGATAACTAAATGATGCTTGATATCATGTAGGTATAAAATTTGATTTTGACAATATCATAAAAATTAATGTACAAAGCATGATGATAAATTCTTTGCATTTTAACAACCAACTATGATTAATTATAACCAATAATATGTACATATTAATCTTAATAGTTTTTGTTAAACCCTGGACTAAAGAATATTAATTTACACACAAAAAGTTTTTTTCAATTATTAGTCTCTTATAAACACATTTTAATAATATGTCGAGAAAAATGATAATAATTCTTTATTGATATTTAATAATCATATTTTATTAGAAATATTATTTATTCTCAACCTAATAGTTTTAATACATTGACTTGTAAGGAATTTGTGTAGGGGATTTTTCGGTAAAAAATCTTTTCAACGTATATACTTGCACAATGGCGACTAATAATATTGCAATAGTTTCTGTAGCTGACCATAACGCTACATGGTGATTCAGATCTTCAGCACGTTTACGACTTTGAGCCTCTTTTAATCTATGATGAGTTTGATAGTCAATAATTTTGTTTAAATATTCATGAATATCTTGAGACGTTGTTTCCATCTAAAACAACATAATGAAATATTTATATTCTAAGTTGGATACGATACTTCAATCAATAATGAGTATTAAAATATACCTGAGTCATAACAGTCACTTGCTCTCCTATACCGGGTAGCGGGTCTTCCTCGCCAACTTGTAAGTCCATGTACACGAGCTTGTGCGAGAATGTTGAGAACTCATTACTAAAACAAATGGCATATGGTCCACTAACTGCTGCTACAAAAGTATGGCTGTCGAATTGCGATTTCACTTGTCTGTATAAAATTTCTTTGGTCGGGGACTCGATTATCACGTCGACATCATATTGACCACCAGTGACGACCTGCAATTGAAACACAACACACAGTTAATCATACAATTAATGTATCGCTAAACTATATCCACCGTACTTGGTACTCCAGCGTGGTGGACGTATTTTTCTGTATGTTTTCGTAGTAACAGTCCTTTGCTTTGTCCTGGAGTTCAAAAGTCAACTCGATCGATTTCACCAAACAGATGCAGTACGACAAAAATAGAAGTCCGATCAGTGAGTTCATATTCGACGGTATCATTTTGACTGTTGTAGTATAGTCGTAAAGAGGCGAAACATTTAAGCTGTTCACAGCTCGAATAACTTGATGTCAACTGTCAAGTTTTATATTGTTTTATAATTGTATATTAAAATGCAATGTTCTATTTATCTGTTCAAACTTTGAAATTAAAAACCTTCGGGGAGCACAATGCTGATAATTGTTACGCTACTGATAATGTGCAAACGAATCGTTGACGTCATTGATTGCTTACGTGTTCTTTGATTGGCGGTAGCCGGGTAGCGTTGCGGCGAGAACAGAGTGATAACACATCAGTAATATTATATAGGTATGATAAAAACATATTTTCGTGACCGTGGTTACGGACCACCATAGACCTATTAAGTTAATATATCTATGTACATGCTATTGTTCAATGATGCTATGTACGGGTCTATCTATTTTCTATGGTACGGATCACGGGTTAAGATATATCTTAAACCGTGGTACGGATATTCTATGTACAGGACGTCGAATCACTGGAAAAAAAAAAACAATAAAATATTATAATATTGTAGGTATTTAAAATATATTTGAATTAGGTAAAAGTCATTTGATTCTTGATACACAACACGGTTAGCCGTTAGGTTAGGTTTCAAACAAGTGAGCTACATTTGAAATTTGAAGTCCCTGGTGTTCGACATCCGGGAGAATTTAGGTATTTAGGAATAGATTTTTTTGATGAGAAAAAAAAAAGGTCTAAGCTTCAAAGAATAATTATTTATTGTTTCTTCATAATAATAATAATAATAATAATAGTGTAATATTTTAATAATACAAGAGATAAAGTAAAAAAAAAATGTTTGAAGTACTTGCGCGTCTTCAAAGCTCCGAGGTAATCTTCAATAAATATTATCCAATTATTTATTACGCGATCGACCGATAATGGTAAAATTAATTTTTATGACGATCGACCTATATTCCTACAAAGATAGGACCCGTCATCGTGATCGACTGGTTGGCGCCCCGTGCTATAGAAGATAATATATTATAATATTTTTCTAACATCTACTTCTAAGGCTGTGATTTGAATATAAATTTTATCTTAAAAAACTTTAAATGGAATAACTGTTGGTATAAATTATTATGATTGAAGTATTTGAAAGATTCACTGAAAAATTCTAATCGTTTCGTCAGGCAAACGGTATACCGTGTGGCGTGTGTCCTCAAGAACAGGGTACACTGAATAATTAAATTACCCATATTAGGAACCTACTTAGTCCACTATACCTAGATACTTTTTGAATTTAGTTTGCCGAACACGAAACTAGACTATTGGATCATCAATTTCCTGTAGACAGAATTCTAAAATATGTACGTCTATTATACTTATACTCTACTTAATAGAGTGCACCCAGTTTTCGCGGACACACAGTATATATATTATATTAATATATTTACATATATTATTATCATTTATCGTACCTATATCATAAAAGATTTGATATTTTTTAATGTAATCAAATAGTAAATACTAGTTACTAGGTATACCTACCTAACAAATAGTAAATACTAGTTACTAGGTATACCTACCTAACTTATCATCGATAAGTTGTTTATAGTATTTGATGTAACTCAGCTACTCAGCTTTAGTGGAGTTGTCTGTGATGTTGGATTGTTGTGTAAACTAGGTATGTCAATCCTGAATTCGCGAACAAGTAAAAAATTAAAACATCTTTCGATGGTACTCTGAATTCTGATTAAATAATTACTGAATAAATATTAATAAATACTTGTTATCGGTACACACACAAGTGAAAGTGAAATAAATATTTCGTGACTCGGGACTCCACTACGTTACCTACATAGTACGTAATTGTACTGACAACTCAGTGACAACTGACAAGTTACGTCGATTTCTGGTGTTTTTCAAACATCCTAATGACCCTATGTCCCAATCGCTATAAGCACCCTTCCATCAGTTCATCTGCAGGGACATTTCCTATTATTATTATTATTATTATTATTATTATTATTAGAAGCGCGATAGGAAATCTATGCCCTCCGTTATTAGGGGACCTCGAGGCTCGAATTTAATGTGGAACCTTTTATTTTAGTTTGTTATAGGTTTTTGCCGTATGAAAAATAATACAGATACACCTGAAGTTATTTATCAAGATGAAAAAATTTAAATGTGCATTTGGAATTTGTGATAGTTTAGTAATTATAGTTCTTTTTTTTACTGTTTTCGCATTTTTATTGCTTTTTTGCAATTATCCCAGTTGTGGAATTTCAATATATTATAAGTTTTATGTGCCATGTAATAGGTAGTAAACATTTTTAATTCAATTAACTTGTTGCATATTCAGCATTTATATTGTATACTAAACGTTTATATTAATAATAATAATCATAAGTATCATATTACGATTGGTGAGGATTGTCCATCGGTCATTAGCAAGTAGACAATTTTAATATACGTCATTACGATTTATACTTTGGACAATAAAAGACTATAATATACGTTTGTGTCATTATCCATATTAACAATACACAACAAATTGGCGACGAAGATAACAATAGTTTAATTGTAATCATATTGCTTTAGAAGGTTTAAGTGTTAAGTGTATTGAGTATTCATACTAATACAAAATGACACCTCCAAAGACTCATTCTATAATGAACTTCAATCAAGTTATTGGGTCACCAGGAACATTTGAAATAGGTATGGATATTACAATTTTCGAGTCAAAATTAACAAATTTTTTTTTGGCCAATTCAATCGAAAACAACATACAAAAAAGAGCAATATTACTGTCATCGGTCAGTGAGGAAATTCATAAAGTGCTTTTTAGTTTATGTGTTCCTAGCACGCCTAACGATATTGAGTATGATACTCTTATGAAAATGTTAGACAAGTATTTCAAACCAATTAAGTCCTACTTTGCGGCCAGGTATAACTTTTATTAGGCTAAACAAAGACAGGACGAATCTGTGTGCTAATGGGGTGCACGTATTAAG
>NC_042494.1:56649375-56651595 GCF_005508785.2 Acyrthosiphon pisum
AAAAAGATGCAGATACAAGGACTACCTATGCAACAAAGCTCTTTACGGACATTTTCAGTTTCCATTTTTATTAGTTTTTTTTCTATAGATATCAATAAAATTTTATTTGTTGGTTAAAAAAGCTTGAAAATTTAATAGAAGGCTCCTAATATATTGTTCCAATGGCAGATGAAAAAAATTAAAAGTCTATAGTCACAATTTTTTTTTTATAAGCATCTAAAGTTCAAATATTGACAAAATACGTAAAAATGACGAAAATTTGCAAATTATTTTGAGTTAGAAATTCATGAAAAATTTTCTTTTTAAATCAAAGATTTGAAAATGTATTACAAGATTCCTCATAAGTTTGTCTATATTTAAAAAAAAAAAAATTTCTACAAGTCAAATTAAATGTTTATGAGTATTTGAAATTCCTATTTTTACAACACTTGATATTCACTGGATTTATCATGTTACAATTTTGTGTTATTTTGTTGTAATTAAAAAACGAATGACTGTAGATACTTGAAAAATCCACTGAATGTTTATATTAGCATTTTCTATACACGATCAAATTTTGAAAATAATTTGACTCTTTTTGAGCTGTTTACGGACATTGTAAGTTTTCAAATTTTTTAGTTTTATTTTCTATAAATATCAATCAAATTGTATTTGTTGGGTAAAAAACGTTAAAATTTAATGCAAGGTTTCTGATATATTGTTACAATAGCAGTTGAAATATATTCAAAATACATTTGCACAATTTTTTTTTATAAGCATTTAATGAGCGAATTTTGACTAAATTTATCAAATTTAAAATTGAATAATTATTTTGTAGTTAAAAATTCATAAAATGTTCAACTTTTATACCTAAGAATTGAAAATTTAAAACAAGATTCCACGTAGGTAAGTAGTTAATTCTGAAACCAAAAAATCTAAAAAATACACAAGCACAGTTTATTTTTATAGTCATTTTAAGTTCGAATTTGGACGAAATTACATGTTAAAAAACCTAGAATAACTATTTTAGTTATTTTGTTGTGATTGTATAATATTACTCGTGGGTACTTGAAACTTCTAAAGTATACTATTATATATCTATGATAGTATCACGGTTTGTTGTTGATGTATAACGCGTTATAACTTATAACTACCTACCTAATGGATATTGTGATATTCCTGTGTATATTATAGGTCAATTTTTTTTTAATACTATAGATATAAGTATATAATATGTCTTATACCTAGACCGATATACCGTCTCCGCTCAGAATCGTTTTTCTTATACAATGATATTAAATCATTGAATTCAAATTTAATACCATCAGTGGCCCACTTGTAACCTACTGTACAGCATAGCGACATCCACTTGCCCACATTTTTTAAATTTATATTTACAATGTATGTCAATTAATTATTATCGGATTCGACGTGTTATCAACAAAATACCTAATGTCCAAATCTAATCTAATAAATAATAAGTAATAATCAAACTAATCAATAAATTTCGATGAACATTTTACGGAAAAGTTTTATTTAAAAATAAAAATTAAACTATGACATAAGCCAAGGGGGGGTCCGGACCCGGGGTCCACCTCCCTGGGTTCGCCACTGCTTGTCATTTTTCTTTAGTATTTGCAACATATGTAACAAAAAATATCTAACTGCACTTGACTATCACATTTAAATAATTCATCACTAGGTATTAGATTATATCTTGATTTTGATAAAAAAAAAAAAAGTAAATACTAATAACAAAATAAATCCACTTATTATACATAAATATTACATTTATATAATTATGTATTATTTATTACATTTATAAATGGCATACATCTTTTTATCTTAGGAATTAAATATTTAAATTAGCTAGTAAATTCCATTGCCCATTTACCCAAAAGTACCAGCTAGATTCACTTTCCCATTGAACAAGATACTGAAGTTGAAAAATAAGCATTATTTCGACTTCTAATCTTGTATACAGAGACACAAAAAAAACACATTATTGTAAAACCAATATATTTATTGCTTCGCTCAGAATCTAAAAATAAAAATGCACTTTTAATCTTTATATTATCAAAACATTTTATTAACACAGATATATACTGGAATGTTAATAAACAATAATCCTGTTTATAGAAATAAATACATTGGTATTGTTGAGCCAATGAAATAGGATATACATGAAAAATCAAAATTAAAAATGATTGAATTCTTATATTTGATTTTACAATTGTTTTA
>NC_042494.1:56652224-56710680 GCF_005508785.2 Acyrthosiphon pisum
TATTTATAGTAATGATATTCTGATAACTACCTCTTTATAATATATAAAAGGTAGGGGGTCCACCCCTACAAGGTACAAGGTAATATATTTAGGTAGGGGGCCCATCTAACATTGGCCCACCTAGTGAATATTTTCTGACTACGTGCCTGGAGTAGTCTATGCGTTATAAGTATTTAAAGTTTAGATGAGCGGAGTTGAGTGGTACGGGCTTGCCCCGCGAAATGTATGTCCACTACTTCGCTCATCTAAATTTTAAATTTATATCTCATAAACTAATAGCCTTAAAGTTGATTTACCATGAATAATTTATAATAATAAATAAATACCTATTAATGTAAATTGACAATTTTTATATATTATATTTTAAACGTTTTTGAATAAATTGTTTTATTAGATTATATTTGGTTAAAATTTAAATCAATATTGATGAATTTTGTACCTATGTGTGAAATAATGAAAACTGATTGTTTAAATTTTTCAGTAACCAACAAAAGGGTCACATAAAAGTTTGTATAGTGAAAATGTATATAATTTTTTTCTTGTGTGCCCATATGACTAGGGGGTGGGTGACCAGATTGAATTTAGCCATACCTGACACAGAGGTCTGCGCACGCCTATGTAACTTACAATTAATATAAAAATATTTTGAGAATTTCGAAAGAATACACAGTATTTAAGCGACAAGAAATAAACAAATTAAGAATGGCTTAATACAAATCTGGTCGGCTCACAAGGTAATACCATTGATTATACATAGTATAATGTACATAGTATATTATACTATGTACAGGGTGCGGCATAATGGACTCCCACATTTCCGAGGTGAATAAAAAAAAAACTATACAAGATATGGAAATTTTTTATTTATTAAAACTACATTAAATAAGGTTTTTTTATAGTTATTTTTTAAAAATAATATCGTCTAAATGATTGCCTTAACGAGCAACGCACATATGGAGCCGTTCTCGAAAGTTGTTCATTACTCTCGCCAGCATATCGAGCGGAATCGCGGAGATTTCTTGACGGATGGCCACTTTTAGTTCTTCAATGGTTCTAGGTCGATGTTTGAAAACTTCAGCTTTGAGATATCCCCATAAGAAATAGTCACATGGACTCAAATCAGGGGAGCGAGGAGGCCATGTTATGTTTTCCCTTAAGGAGATCAGGCGACCAGTAAACATTTTTTGCAATACAGCACGAGAACAACGAGAAACCACGTTGTTCACCTGACCACGACATTGTGACAACTAAAAACCTTATTAATGACCTAGCCCAGTGAAACAAACCGCTTTTATCTAATCAGTTTAATTACGTGCTAATGACGTTTTGAAATATGGCTAGTCTATTACAGATTATTTTCCAAAACAGCTCCAAATGTGCGTCAATCGAAAAGACTATCATTTGGACAATATTATTTTTGAAAAATAACTTTAAAAAAAACCTTACTTAATGTAGTTTTAATAAATAAAAAAAAAATGTCCATATCTTGTATAGTTTTTTTTTAATTCACCTCGGAAATGTGGGAGTCCATTATGCCGCACCCTGTATAATCAATGGTAATACTGTATGAGTTTATTAAATAAATTTGCTTTAACTTTCATAAGTAATAATATGTAGGTAGGTATTAAAAATATTATTAAGTATAGGTACATATTTTATACGACTTTTAAATAGTAAATGGATTTATTTAAATTTAATTGCATTGTCTTTATTATCAATAATTTATTACCTACTTACTAAATAATAGTAAATACTAATAAATACTATTAAGTAGGTGCTAAAATGCTACATAATAAGTAAGTGCTACCTAATAACTAATAAGGTCGACTAATTATGTTTTATTACATATTATTACTTTGAGTGTTAATGCTCAGCTGCCGCCTGCCAACAGGAGATATGTATAGGCACCTTTCATTGGAATTAACAGAATGTATTTAACAACTACTCTTCACTCTCACTTAATTTAATAAAATATATAAATGAGAATATTTTTCATCCAAATTCGAGTCATCTTGTCTTTTAGGACAGCGTATAATACTGCATTTAGAGTACCTATAAGAATATAAGATGACATATGAATACAATATGGTTGGTTGAGTTAAATTTTGAGACATATCAAATGTCGGCATGTCGCTGTATTTAATAGGTATATTAACTTTGTTAAAGTAAATCTAATACCGTACCTTGCACACTAACTTGAAAACAATTTAGGGGTAGTCTAGAATATCTGAAAAGTTAGGGTACTCAGTGTCTCAGCTCCCTGAGGCCTCCCCCATCCCCAAAGTCAATCACTGACTATTAAATATGTATACAGAGTACTTATGGAGCAAAATTATAACAAAATTACAAAATAATATAAAATAGTTGTCACCAATCACGATGTAGAAACGAACATAGGTGCAATTTTAACTTTTGACTTGGGGAGGCTGAATATATTAAAGGCAAGCAGACTATTGCAATATAGCATCTTAAAATTGTATGTTCTAGCCCCTAGGTTATGTCCAATTTGCGCCTATGGAGATGAATGATTCATCATTCACCTTTTCTTCGCAAAGGGCGCCGAAATAATTCTTGCACTGGTTGCTGAAAAAGCTAGAGCCGGCCCTGGATGAATCATATTATCTACTCTGGTTTTATACAATTCTACATCATGCCATCACAAGAGTAGGTACAGTAGTACATGACACAGGTTAAACGGATACGAAAATAACAAAAATAATATATTTTATAATATTATTATAATTTTGTAGTATAAACAATGATCATTGATGAATAGATATTTTAATTATTTTTTTTATTATAATAGTAAATAATTTACTACAATATGACTATAATTATTATAGTCATATTGTTGTAATTTACGGTACCTACTGGTTTGTTAGGTATATCCGCGGCCGGGCGTGTGAAAATTGTATAGCCCTGCCGCTAATATACCTATAATAGATAAAAAAATATGTACCTACTTACCTATGAATAATAATATATAATTTTATTATATTATTATAGATTAAAGTTTCCGGAACATAAATCTGGCACTTGTGTTAACAAATATTTTGAATTAATATTTAATTTTAATTATATAAATCTGTAGATCATTCGAAGTATCGAACCAATGACAAACAAAAACGTACTAAGTGTCTAAACTCTCGGATTTTGTTATACCGTTTGATATTAATTGTTTGGTACCTATATCGGTTTGATTATCGGTTTTTAAATAATCCATATTATGTATTATAGGCTATAGTGATGATACAATTTTTCAGAGAATCGTTGAATTATTAACGATATATATTTATTATTATGGATGGTGGCGAGATATCAAACTTGAATGGCGGAGCTATAAGGTTTTCATCACGGCTTTAGATAGAAGTGGTTTTCTAGAGTGGTTTTCACACTCTCGGCGGGGATATAACAAACCAGTACATATAATTTAATAAACTCTGTCGTCTGTTATGTAAGATACTTCGAACTACATAATTCCTTAAGTCTTAAGCGTTAATTTGAAACAATGAGCTAAGATTATCTTTGTTTCATATTTGAAACTAGCGGCATTTCCGAAGCTAGAGTAAAATATGACATTTATCAATATTGTGCTCATACCAACTTATAATTATTGAAATTTGTAACACTGCTTATCTGCGCGGGAGGGATGACACGACAACTACAACAACTGTCCACATATTATTATGTTTTCATTTCGGCTACAAAACACAAAATTACTATACGTGTTATCAATGTGAATTATTTATCAGTGTGAAAAAATTGTTGAAATTTTTTAACGTTGGAGCATACGCCAATTCTCCAATCAATAATTATCAAATTGTCTACTCAGTGACGAGTGTCGAGCGACGAGCATTGAGGACGAGTAGAAAATAGTGTACTGTGTATATCAAATATTACTTACTTATTATTTACATACATAATAAGTAATAACAATAACATACACTACACAATTATTATACTATCTTTAGTTTTTGCATAAACAATCACTGAGTTTAGCTGTTGTTGGTATTTTATATTTTTCACAGTATCTACAAATATAAGTAATTTTGGTGCTAAAATTGTATTCTTATTTTAATTCGATAACAGATTGCTGCTGGCACACGCCCCTATAATCCAAGAAGATAAGTTGGTGTGTATATTTATATTTTGTATATTATTTACAGCACCTACTATATAGGTAGTAGGTGATCGCGTCTGATTATTTATCAGTGAATGTTGAATTATAGTTGAAATATCATTGAATATATTTTTTCAGAAAAGTTAAAATATCAAAATGACGGATAGCAAGTATTTTACCACCACAAAAAAAGGTGAAATATTTGAATTGAAGTCTGAACTGAATAGCGATAAAAAAGAAAAAAAGAGAGAAGCTGTAAAAAAGGTAAAGGCGTTTACAATATTACTATTATGTTAGTACTATTCATTATTTTACCTAATAATTTAATGAAAGGTAGTTTAGGATTGAGACTAACTGGCAGGGCCAGATTGAGCTATTTCGGCCTTCCAAGATTTCAAATTTGTATCGGTTCTGAACTCATGTCTGGCCCCATCCCCTTATAAAATAAATTGTGTGACCATTCTTTAGATTCTGCGCTGAGCAATTATTTTTATATTTATTTATATTTTTTTTTTGTGTATGTGGAACCTTTTTAGAGCCGTTAAAATACTTCTGCTTTCAAGTTTAGAGAGTGGTTCCTAGAAAAAAATTGAATCAAATTTTATAGGGTCAGAATTCCCATTACTTTTCAAAATAAATTTTACCAATAATTTGGAAACCTTGTTGCACATGACAAATGTATTTATTATTTTTATTTGTATCTTATAATTATCAAATGTAATGTAACGAGCCCTAGCTAACTATTAAAATAGTCACTTTTATATAGGCCTAAGTAAATAACCTATCAATATTTTGTATTATATTATGGGGATGTGATATCCATATGTGTTGTCTCCGTCTTACAAGTGCGTAACATACCAAATTTTATGCTCAGCAGAACATGTGTAGTTCTGTTAATTTAAAAATTAAAGTGAATTTGACCTCTTATAAAATCTAAAGGTAAGATTATTATCTAGACAACCTCATGAGCTGTTTAATATATTTTAATTTTAGCGCGAGTTATGAGTATTTTAAAATTGTAAATTGTTTATACGTCTTAAAAAACTCATAACTCGCTTTAAAATTAAAATATATTAAAAAGCCCATTAGGTTGTCTAGATAATAATCTTACGTTTAGATTTTATAAGAGGTCAATTCACTTTAATTTTTAAATTGACGGAGCTACACGTGTTCTGCTGAGCGTAAAATTTGGTATGTTACGTACTTGTAAGACGGAGACAACACATGCGGGTATCACATCCTCTTAAATTATAATCATAGAGTTTTTGGTACCTAGTTCAGTTTTGTATAGCGTTTTAGTTAACTTGCTTATGCATAATTAAATTAAATCCTTTGAAAAGTACAAGTTTATGATTATAGCTTTATTCTAAATAAAAACAAAAATTTTGATTATTAAACAATAAAACAAATAGTTTTTATACAATAGCCTAATTCATGCAGATTTCAGAATATACTGTAACTAAATGTCATGTCTTAATGTAATAAAGTAATGAATAATTATTTATGATGTTGTATTTATTTAAAAGTTAGAATACTTTTACTTTTGATGCTATTTTTGATAGGTTATTGCGTCTATGACGGTTGGGAAAGATGTGTCTGCTCTATTTCCTGATGTTGTAAATTGTATGCAAACTGATAACTTAGAACTGAAGAAACTTGTTTATTTGTATTTGATGAATTATGCTAAAAGCAATCCTGATATGGCTATTATGGCTGTCAATACGTTTGTTAAGGTAATATTTCTCACTATTTATCGCTATATTATAATTAATTTAATACCGTCTTTATTGCTCAAAAGGATTGTGAAGATCCAAATCCGTTAATACGTGCTTTGGCAGTGCGCACCATGGGTTGCATCAGAGTCGAAAAAATAACCGAATATCTATGTGAACCATTGCGTAAATGCTTGAGAGATGAAGATCCATATGTACGTAAAACAGCTGCAGTTTGTGTTGCTAAACTTTATGACATCAATGCACAACTAGTTGATGATCAAGGGTTTTTGGAACAATTAAAAGAACTTTTATCAGACTCTAATCCTATGGTAATTACTTATTTTCTTTATGTTGTATAAAAAAATTATTGTAATTTATTTACAAAAAGGTGGTCGCTAACGCTGTTGCTGCTTTATCTGAAATGAATGAAGCTAGTATAACTGGTTCTCCATTGATTGAAATGAATTCACAAACTATTAATAAACTTTTAACTGCGCTGAATGAATGTACAGAATGGGGTCAAGTGTTTATTCTTGATTCATTAGCTAATTACAGCCCAAAAGATGATCGTGAGGCACAAAGGTAAATATTAATTAAATTATACATTTTATTAGATTTTATATAATATAAAAAGCTAGTTATATTTGTTTAATTAAGTATAATAGCTTTGGTTTTGCACTAACAAGTAGTTTAGTTTAGAAAAACTGTAATTTAAAATATTGACACATTCACTGTAACTGTTGGCTATAAAAAACATAGTTATTACTTATTTCTTAAATATGAAATATGAAATATTGCCCTGCTATTAAAATAATTTTATTTTTAAAATCCCATTCTTAGAAAACCGTTTTATTTTTATTCAATTTATTTGTAAATAGTTATTTTAATTATATTTTTAAAAATATATAACAATAATATGAAATAAAATATTTGTGCTATTTTTAAGTTGTAACCACAAAATTGAATACATAGAAAAATATCTGTTAATCATTTTTAGTTTTTTAAGTCTCCCTAAATCAATTAAATGTTTAATGCTTATGTTATTAATTTAAAATTGGATCAGTTTATTTCATAGTTTTTTGGTTTTATTTATTTTAGTATATGTGAACGAATAACACCTCGATTAGCTCATGCTAATGCTGCAGTTGTTTTATCTGCTATCAAAGTGTTAATGAAACTAATGGAAATGTTGCCAACTGATTCTGACTTTGTTACTACATTGACTAAAAAACTTGCTCCACCGCTTGTTACTTTATTATCTACAGAACCAGAAGTAATTATATGATAATTTATTCTATAATATGTCTAAAATTCAACTAAACAATTATGAATTTATATATTTTAGGTTCAATATGTTGCTCTCAGAAATATTAATTTAATAGTGCAAAAGAGGCCAGATATACTTAAACATGAAATGAAAGTTTTTTTTGTTAAATATAATGATCCCATTTATGTCAAACTTGAGAAACTGGATATTATGATACGTTTAGCATCACAAGCTAATATAGCACAAGTTCTTTCAGAACTGAAAGAGTAAATTAATTTTTTATAACTAATTTTTTATTTTAACTAACTTCATATTAAAATGTGTTTAGGTATGCCACTGAAGTTGATGTTGATTTTGTGCGCAAAGCAGTTCGTGCAATTGGTCGATGTGCAATTAAAGTAGAGCAGTCTGCTGAACGTTGTGTGTCTACACTTTTGGACCTTATACAGACAAAAGTAAACTATGTAGTTCAAGAAGCAATTGTCGTTATCAAAGATATATTCCGGAAATACCCTAACAAGTACGAAAGCATAATATCTTTATTGTGTGAAAATTTGGACACACTTGATGAACCAGAAGCAAGAGCATCTATGATTTGGATAATTGGAGAATATGCTGAACGTATAGATAATGCTGATGAACTTTTAGAAAGCTTTTTGGAAGGTTTCCATGATGAAAATACTCAAGTTCAATTGCAATTATTAACTGCTATCGTTAAACTATTTTTGAAGAGACCTACTGACACTCAAGAATTAGTACAACAAGTCTTAAGTTTGGCTACCCAAGATTCAGATAATCCAGATTTACGTGATCGTGGTTTTATTTATTGGAGATTGCTGTCCACTGATCCGGGTGCTGCCAAAGATGTTGTACTTGCTGAAAAACCATTGATTTCCGAAGAAACCGATCTTTTAGAACCAACTTTACTTGATGAACTTGTATGTCATATTTCTAGCCTTGCCAGTGTTTATCATAAGCCACCAAATGCATTTGTTGAAGGACGACCAGGATTACGAAAATCTTTACCAGCCAGGTAAAAAAATTATTATGATAATTTTTAATTTCTATTCGTACATATTCCATTTATTACAGTACAGTGTATACTTAACATGCATTGCTTATAGAAATGAAAATACATCTGCTAGTAATGTTCCTCAAGCTGCAGTTATACCCGCACCACAAGAATCTTTGATTGGAGATCTTCTTAGTATGGATCTGACTACTCCAGCTGTTGTTCCGACATCTGTTCAACCGCCTTCTGTCGATTTACTTGCTTCTGGGTTAGATTCATTATTAACCACATCTGACTTACCAGCAGCTTCGTCATCAAATACAGGTTTGCTTGGTGACATTTTTGGATTTACACCCACACCAGTATCTTATTCTCCGCCTAAACAACTTTGGCTACCAAGTGAAAACGGAAAAGGATTAGAAATTATGGGAACATTTTCGAGGAAGTATGTCAAAAAATATTAACATAATGTATATTATAGGTGATATATATTATTTAATTTTACTGTTTTTTTTTTTTTAGAAATGGACAAATTAGTATGGATATGACTCTCAAGAACAAAGCTATGCAACCAATGAGTGGATTTGCTATTCAGTTAAACAAAAATTCGTAAGTATTTATTTGATAAAATATTGAATTTGTTTTTTTTTATGTTCTCAGTCATTAGAGGGTTAAAGTTTGTCTATAAAATAATTGTCAGCTGATTTGTCTAATTTCCAAATTATAGTTATTAACATAAATTATTGAATTTTTATTAAATTTTCCAGGCATCATAATCATAATTCAAAACTTATATAACAATTATTATCATCACCAAAAACTTCTGGTTTGTTGGCCTTTAGTTACAGTAAATGTAAATATGTGTTTAATTTGTGGTTAGGTTACTTTTAAAATAAAGTAAACTATTCTATTAGTAAGTTAAAAGGAAATTGCAAATTTACTTGCAAAAAGTTTAACGATTCTCCATAATTTTATAAAAAATGACATTTCAACTAAAAAATACCCAAAAAATACAAAATAAAATTGTTACCATTGAATCCTGTGTGGCAAGTTGAGTTTCTATAAAGACGAACCTTGAATGTAAGAATTAGAAAATTTTTTTAAAATGCATCAAGTTCCAGGCCCTACTAATAAGTAATGGTATAATGTTATAGATACCTTATGGTGTTATAAACTTGGCGCCACGATAGAAGGAACCCGTTTTGCACATGCAGACGTTTCCTTTGTGTTGGTATATTTCAAATGCCACCCATTTACCGAATGGCACAAAGGAAATGGGGCCTTGTAACAGTCGCTGTCGTCAGTCTACATACGCGAAACGGGTTCCTCCTCTCATGGAGCAGGGTATAGTTATAACTAACCTATATACATTTTTTTGGCAGTATAGGTATAATATTGAATATTGATGATGTAGGTACATTGTTAATAATTTAATGTTATACATGAACAAAATGTATAAGTATTAATTTTCGGAATCTTTTATAATATTGATGATTATTATCTTAGGACTAAAGCTTTCGGAATCCTAAGTAAATTTAATTGTTTTTAATTTTTCTTAAATATCCTAGCCCCTAGGTTTTGTCATATATATTTATATTTATAACTTATATTAATAACATGGAAAATAACATGTTACTCTATAGAAATTACTTTTAAAAAGTAATTTTGTTACAATTGTGAATATAAAATATAATAAAATTACTACAGCGTTATTGCAAAAGTAATTTTGTTACAGTAATTTATAATTTGTGTTACGTTATTACCCAACACTGCATTACTGCATTGTATGTAATAACATAATTAGTTTTGTATAACTTTTTTTGTAAAAGAAAACAATGTTATTTAATAAACATATTTATTTGTATGTTTATTAAAACCAAAATTAAAATTCTGTAAATTTTCTCTTTTTAGTTTTGGCTTGACACCAGCCCGTCCGTTACAAGTATTAAACCCATTATTGCCAACCGCGTCTTATGAAACCAGCTTAGCTCTTGCGACTACTGGACTTGTGCAACGAATGGAACCCATAACTAATCTTCAAGTATATATTTATTTGCTGTAACATGAATTATGAAATACATTTTTTTTAAATTTACAACCATGTTATAGGTGGCAATAAAAAATAATATTGATGTTTTATATTATGCTTGTATTATTCCAATGAATGTATTTTTTATCGAAGATGGTCAAATGGATAAGCGAGTATTTTTGAAAACTTGGAAAGACATACCTGCAGAGAATGAAGTGCAATTCACTTTGAAAAATGTTCTTTGCAATACAGGTAGAAAATGAATATAAAGTATAGTATAAAACTATAAAGTAATACCTTATGACCTCAAATCATTCAACTGATATTTTACTAACATTAAGTTGAATAAATTAAATTGTTCTCATAAATTCAATTATTTTCTTTTTTTTTGTTTGTATATAAATTTACCAGTTTATTTTTTTTAAACTATTTTGTTTTGTATTTTTAGCAGTTATTACTTATAGATATTAATATTTTTCAGAGGCTATTGTCTTGAAGATGTCACAAAATAATGTGTTTACAATAGCTAAAAGACACGTTGAAGGCCAGGACATGTTATACCAGTCATTAAAGTTGACGAATGGTAATTGGGTGTTGAATGAACTTAAAATTCAGCCAGGAAATCCAAACATAACTGTAAGTAATTTAAGTAGTTAATTCGATTTATGCTGGGTTGCATGACAAACCAATACATTTAATGGCTCAATAACATTGAATGGATATGGGCCCTTTAATGGCTTTCATCATGTTGAAGGGACCATTAGCTCACTATTGACTTGTTAAATGTTTGGTGTTTATTCATGCAACCTAGCATTAAACTCATTGTTAATAAATCCATATTATTTCCTTCCCGAAGGTTAAAAAAATTGTGTTATAGATTGTTTAAAATAAAATATATCTAATAATTTCAAAGAACAATTATTTTATAACATTTATTATAAATATTGTATAAAAACCTTATGTAGTTTGTTTTGTTATAATTTGTAAATTATTTTATGTTTAGCTTTCATTAAAGTTACTGGCTATGGAAGTTGCACAGGGAGTTTTCCAAGCATACGATGCTATCCTTCATTCATAGAAACTTAAATTAATAAGTAAGTTAATTCCAAGTATTTGTATGAGTTGTATAACTGTAAGTAGGTAGTCATAATATAAGCTTTCATTATCAAATACATACTAAAGTATTTTAATTAAAATGTTAGCTACCTATTTATTTATTATTTATTCACAATACATGAATATTAAATCGAAATATGTTTGTTTTAAAATTAAACTTTTTTATATTAGCATTACAATATTATTATGTTGATTTTTTTTCCATTATGTATTTTGTTATTTATACATGCAAATATTATTTAATTATAATATTATTAACATTTTTTTTGATAAATATTTTTATTGAAGTAAAATATACTACATTTATTTAAACCTTACTCAAGTATTAAATAAAAATATATAATTATAAGTTATAACCATATATAGATAATATTATAGCAAACAATAATAATATATTATAATATACATATTATTAGTTATAATATTTTTCATGTTTTAATGACCATTCATGTATTCCTTCTTAATTTTTATCCGTTCTTCTAATGATGGCATGTATGGCCTTATTTTGTTGTTTTTCCTTTCTTTATAAATATTGTACTGAAAGCAAAATATATTGACAATTAAATATAAGTCAAACATTTTGGCTAGGTTACATATTAATGTTCCTATACATTATTTTTTTAGATTCTGAGCGGAGCGAAGAAGCTATTGGTTTTACAATTGTCTTTATTTTTTATTTTTTTTCCTGTTACAAAATTTCTACCAGGAATGCTTTGATTTCAACATATAGAACTTTATATTTTAGCAAATTGGATCAAGATGGTTCTTTAGAGAGGTCATTTTTCGATAGTTATTAAATGCCGTGGGAAAAACCACGAAAAATTATGAAAAACCGCTAAAAATGGGATTTTAATTTGTAATACTTTGTTTATCACCATAGAAACAAATAAAAAATTATAATATTAATTCAATTTACATGATAAAATAAATAATAACAATATAAAATATCCAGACTGACAAACCATCTCCGCTCAGAATTGTTTTTCTTATACAATGATATTATATCATTAAATTCAAGTCTAATACAATCCATCATATGATGACTCACTTTTAATCTACTGTACAGCAGAGCGACATCCACTTACCTGATTTTTTTAATTTTTATTTATTCTTCAAGATAATGGGCCCCACTAAACATGTTTGTATGGGGGCCCATAAAATTAATATTATATAATTTAACATTTTTTCAAAAGAAAAGGAAATGTAATAAGGATTTAATTTTTAGTGCATAAAACATACCCAAAATGTTTTACAGTCTTTGTAATTTTCTATTTGCGGTTCACATTTGGATTTATCGCCAAAACTATCTTGCAAGCATTTGAATGATAATCTTTGTTCCTGTACAGCAAAATACAGTTAAATGTAGAGTGTTCTAGTTTTTGACATTGAAAACAGAATGAATCAAATTAAGTAATAATAATTTGTATTATCATTAAAAGTGGGTAAGCAAGATGATATTCCAGAAGTGTAATATATTGTATTTTAATTATAAACTTACTTATATCATCAACTGTAATGATATAAATAAATTATAAAGAGCCATGATAATAATACCTATATATATATTAATAAGTTATAATCGGACTATAATATGAAAATAACATAGTCTGTGATATAACTGAAATGATATTACGTTACCTGCAAGCAAGGATTTGAATCTCCATTTTTAGCTTCTGACATTTTAATTACAATTCAACGAGATGATCTTATTAAAGTTCAATGTGTAAGATGTAGAGCTGAGCTGTAGAGGTATAATTATCATTAAATCATGCTTTATTCTAGCGAGTCATGAGATGATAAATATAATATTTTAATTTTAATTAATATGTATTATAATTTTTCAATATGTTATGTTTACTATATATTTAGATTTTAGTAGAAATTGTATGATGTACATATTATATTATTATATCGGCCGACGTCCATCGACACAGTCAGCGACTGATGACTTGAGAATTGAGATAAAATATATTTCTTATCAATAAGTGATATCAATCATAAGTTAACAATACGATTTAAATTTTAATCGTGGATTAAAATGTGGAGTTAATATGGGTTAACGACAGAGTTTTTTTTTTAACTGGGAGTTAACCAAATTGTGGTGATTACGAAGTATGTGATAACAAAAACAATAGAGATAAGACCGTATTTGTGAATGGAAAATTGTAAAATGTAAATAAAATTTAAATTGTAATTTGTAACTCATGTCCTAATGAAAATATTTGAATTGTTTATTTCGTTTTAGAAATGTAAAACGTTTGCTTTTAGTATTCAGTTTATATCGAGTTTATTACTTAATTATAAATGTTTAATACAGCTTATTGTGACTAATAATTAACCTTTAACATTGTTCTTTTTTTTATTGACAACCAATTTCAATATGTTGTCATCAAGTGGACTACAGCCATCCAATCATACATTGAGGCTTGTGGATAGAGATCGGTTAGTGGCCCAACGTGTAAGAGTTATACCTGACGAGAAGCTAATATGTAAGACAACAGAAACAGCCAAGCCTCAACAAAATTTGTTGAATAATATTTTTGATTTGTCAACTGATTTTGATAGTATTCAAAATTCAAATAGCGTTGATCTACTTGACTTGGGTAATAGTCAAATGTCAACATTCTTTCGCGATATTTCAGAAAATCAAAAAACATTGTACAAAGAAGAAAAAAAAACGGCCTCCACTAACTATAAAACTATAAATGGATTAGGATTTTACTATTGTGATTCATGTCTATTTCTTTGTTTAAATGTCAAAATTATTTTGGATCATAATGAAAAAAATCATCTCTTCCATAATAATTCTCTTAAATCTCCACAGAGAATAAAATGTATTGGATGTGATAATATATTTTATTCAGTAAATGTTCTTCGAGTAAGTATTCACTTTATTGAATTGCATTATTATTTTACTTTCTTATCATCAAAGATCACTATTTTGGTGTTACAATTATATATGTTAATCTTGTTTAAAACAATTTAAAAATTATTATTTTGTGTAAATTATCTATTAACTCCATTGTCTATAATTTAACTTAAATTATAGATACTGGAGTTAATATTTAATAATTTATAATACTTACAACATTTCTGGAATACCTACATTTACTAAAATATTTTATTTTATAAAAGGAATAATATTTCTGAATTAATATTTGGTTAGGTATTGACTTATTGTTCATGTAAAATAAATTAACTTTTTTTTAATCTATTGTAAAACGATGTAGGTATAGATTAGGAACTTCTGTGCTTTTTTTTGGAACTTTTATACTTTACGGAACACCCTTTTTAGCACATTTTTTTTTGTGGAGGACGCCACTGATGTCCGCGTTGCCACTCGCTTGGTACGCTGAGCTCGGACAATACAATCAAAAATATCATTCGACTTGGTATGCAACACCACCTCAAGTTGGACCCAGAATAACCACTCTTTATCCATTCTTATCATTTTCCCTACTCTTTAAATATGACCTTTGAAACTATGTCCGAGCGCCAAATTCTGACTTAACCATCGTTTTCAGTGTACTTAACTACATCAGTTTCAAAAAAAAAAAGGTGTCCCGTAATATAGAAATATACTCTTGTTATCTTACTATAAATTATTTTATTAATTTCCAATTTTTTTATTTTCACTGATATATGAAATTTAATTTCACATTCGGAATATAATTCATAGGTTAATATTTTAAATTTCAGTGCCATTTGATTGAAGACCATGCTGTCGTTTCTAATGAAGTTGATGGATTAGTTCAACTTGTAATTGAAGCTAATAATGAAGACATTTTATACAACAACGATAGTAAATATATATTACATATTATTTTAAAATAGTAGTTTTGAAGTAAGTAACAATTAAAAATGTTAAACATTTCATAGATGATGAAATATCTCAAACTAAAAACAATAATTCAGCAGATTTTAATGATACAATACTGGATACTTCTGAGTTTGGTCATAAATCACATTTCATTGACACACAAATCCCAGGTAACATTTTTATTTTATTACTTAAATATTAAATTAGTAAAAATACTCATTGTATATTAAATTACAAGTTTTAATTATTTTTTAGATCGGATACCCAATTGTTATTTTAATATCTAGAATCAAATAATTTGAAATATTATACTTAGTATAGACTATTAAGACATTAATTCATACAATAAATGTAGAAACTACAAATAATTAAAAATCAAAAGTATTAATACATAATATGATAAAATAATAGCTATTGGTATTAATTAAATTAATTATAGTGTTTAAAATGGTTGGTATTATTAAACAACAATAATTCTGTTGTCACTACAATATATAGCATTTAATGCTTAATACCCATAATAATGATTATACCCATAAAAAGTATTGTTATTTTACTACATCATAATAATTATGATGTAGTAAAATTAATAATATAATATAATATAATATAAAATTAATAATTATTATTTTACTTAATCTAATCGAGACCAAAATGCATGATTTTCCTTATAGTTTTAGGGCCGTTCCAATAACCTTTAAGCATTATATTCCAGTAAATAAATGGTAGTGCATGTTTTTTCATTAAAAACATGATGCGTAATTCATTCCCTTGGTTTATTGGAAATGTTTCCAATGGTTTAAGATCATAATCAAATTCTGCTAGAATGCATTTGCTATATCCAGTAACTAATGGACAAGATGTGTATCCATCATATTTTTCTTTTATGTTCTTACCATTCATCACATTTATCATGTTTTTAAGAACAACAATACTTTGTGCTGCTACTGCAGCTCCTGTTTTTGATGTCGGACAGCTCGTACAATCTCCAATTCCAAATACATTTCCATAAACATTGTGCCTTAATGTATAAGGATCAACATCTAAATACCCAGCACTGTTGCTGAGACTAGATTTCATTAGAACATCTGGTGGACCCATTGGTGGAGTTACATGAAGCATAGAATATTCTAGTGATTCAGTTTTATTTTCTTCATCAAGAAATTCAAAAGTGGCTTTGTTCTGGATAGAATCTATTTGTATTAAATTTTGTCTCGTGCCAACAGAAATATTACGTGCATTACATATTTGCTGTAACTTCTGTGCATATTTTTTAACTCCAAATATTGCTGGTGTAGATGTTTTGTATATAATATTTGCCTTGTTTCTTTTACCTTTTCTTCTTAAATAGTCTTCTGCAATATACATAATTTTTTGAGGAGCTCCAGCACACTTAATCGGTGTATTAGGAAATGTAAATATTGCATTTCCACCATTGAAATTCTGCAAAACTTGATAAGTTTTTTCCACATATTGAGATGAATAGTTTGTACAAACTCCACTATCTTTTTTATCAAGGGCTTCTCTTAAGCCAATGATTTGGTCATAATTATATTGCAATCCAACAGAAACCACCATATAATCATAATTAATTGTGTCTCCATTTGATGTCGTCACAATATTTCCTTGTGGATTAAAACTTTTGACTTTGTCCTGGATCCAATTTACATTTTTTGGAATCACTGATTTTGTAGAAGAACAAGACTGAGAAATAGTTTTCATACCACCACCAATCAACGTGAACATGGGTTGATAGTAGTGTTTATCATTTGGCTCCAGTATGATCAGATCACGTTCATATTTTGAGAGCTTAGCTGCCATTGTACATCCTCCAGAACCTCCACCAACAATTAACAATTTACAACTATGCTGAAAATTTCTACTAATTACACAATTTGAAAACATTGTGAAAAAAGTTTGAATTTGTTCTTTGGTTGTTATTAATTTCTGGATTAATAGTTGATTATGTTTATGTTTTGATATATTTTTCAAACTATCACTTAATTACGCTGATATGTCCGAGATTATTTCTGTTATCTATTAATTCAACAAGTGATGACTAATAATTTTATTATACATACAACTTACTATCCAAGGTTAAAATATTTTATTAAATAACATTATAATGTTATGTTCAACAAACAGTCATACTCGCTATTTCGTATCGTGTAGGTTGTATAGGTCTATAGAAGTAGAGTATTCACCTTTGGCGGTGAAATTTTAATCATATCGAGACATTGAGTATTGAATATTAATGTATTATGTAATAATATACAATATAGACTATGCTAATCGTGGAGTTTCGGTGGCGGATTATGATAAATATACGGTTAACTACTTAACTCGTTCACTGTGCTTCCTGTCTGTGTACTATAGATTATTACACCGACACAGTAAGTTGATAACCGCGTTCTCAGAGATGCGTGGATCTGATTTAAAAATAGAATATTGTTGTTCACCTTTCTCAACGTTTGGTTCAACACTGTATTCGGTCAATCGCCGACGTCCGTCCGGTGTTTCAAAATCAGCTGTAATAGTATGACGTCCTGTTTAACATTTCCCCGATGATTACGTATTTACGTGCGGATAAATAATTACTGATTGTTGTAACAGTGTACCAAGTACTTAATATGTGTCGTAACCAGAAACGAACTGCTTGAAAATAATACGATTTATTAAACGAAAGTTAAAAAAATCGTTATGTTCAACTCGTACCTGCGATTGCGTGGATTGTACGTACTACCAGAACTAAGAACTGTAGAGTATAAACTGATTACTGATCAGTTGTAGTCGTCGTCCGTCGACCGAACGCCACGATTATCCGTACTCCGTACCCCCCACAACAGGTGTCTACACGGAATTCAAGATTCTGTTGGTACGGACTGTTGATACCCTCCCACCCACACACCATTGTCACACAACTTCAATGTTGACTTAGGTGAAGGATGAAGTTCTGTTACTTATGCATTGCGTTCGTGGTTCGTCGTAGTGCCGCATATTTTAGGTACAAGATACTTATAGCCCTTAGCCCATAGGCAGTACGCCAGTACTGTAGTAGTAATAGGTTCTTCGTTACAAACATATTTTTAAATTAATTTTAAAAGTGAATTTGCAGGGTGCTGGGTGTTGTGTTTATTTAAAAATAATGTTTAAAAAAAATGTGTACGAATTCACACCATTCAATAAATATTCAAAATAGCCCTATCGAATTTTTGGCTATAGATGAAGGAAAAATTATATGGGTACCCGTACCTGATTTTTCTTTTTTTTTTTAATAGCTCAACATGATAGACGATTTAGTTGTTTACCATTCACCAACAATTAAAAACGGTGTATTGCAAGTTTTAATTTCTTCTCAATCAATATAATAACAAATTGACCGTTCTACTATATCTAATTAATAATAAATAATAACGAAACGAAAATAATAAATAGTTGTTATCGAATACTTTCGGTTCGCACGCATATTGTAGGGAACAAGGGAACGTTTATTATACAAATAATGCAGAGTGAATACTGATAGTTTTATTGTATAACAGGCCATATATAAGAAAATATAAGAAGTATATTTTATTTATTTTTTATAACTAATAACAAATACTATAATTATGTAAAATGTATGTTTATTTTATGTCTATATAACGTTTAAAAAAATAGTTTCTAAATTCAATATATTTCCCGTGATATTCCAAGTACACGATAAAATAGAATCATGCTGTATTTACATTATATTGACATTATACTTATTGATGCTCAAACTACGCGTGTAATAATGTTTTGATAATTTTATCCTTCGTGGCTTTGCGGTTCAGTACCTATCATATCTAGGGTTTTTTACGGAGGTGTGGATATAAAGATTTTATTATTCTAATAGACATATTCAGTAAACACATATTAATATTATTATATACATGTTGTATTGCGTTCAAAATTTGGTATCCCCTCGTAGATACGCCTCTGTTGCGGTTTATATGCGCCTTCCACATTTATGTAGGTATACGAAAACAAATACAAATTTAACTGCAATTATTCTGAAAATCGTTCAAGGTTTAAATAGTTTAAAATTAATCTAAATATTTTGAAAATATCATCATGTCTAAAAAATGTTTATATTTAAATAATTGATGAACATTTAAATTTACGATTATTTGTTTTTAAATTACAAAAAACGAACAAAATCAATTATGTTGATAAATTGTTTGCATGAATATTCCGGGTTTTCCGATTATTTTGAGAAGTACTAGTCATTTTCACTTTTAAGTCCCTTAAAGTTCTAACTTGATTAACTTTCCTACAAGAAAATATATCGAAAATTGATAATTGAAGCACCCATTTATGGTCACCAATAAAAAAATGTGGTATTGTATACAAATCCGTTTCCTAATTACTATAATAGTTTGATAGTAACTTATTGAGATGCGTGTCATGAATATACCAAGCATGCGCACCCTTATTTTCCTTTAATGAATAACTAGTTTAATTCTGATTTTTATAATTTTTAAATATAGGGTTTAACTTACGTAAGTAATGTCCTGTGGGCTGGATCCCACTTATTTTTTATACTTTAAATTATTATTTTTTTTAAATTTTGATGTAGGTACCTATGTCCTATACATTATTCAAAATTTGAACGAGTAGTTTCTCAGTTATTAAAATGTCTAGTCTAAGGATAATAGTCCTTAAAAATAGTTTTACAAAAATATAAAATAATTACAACGTAATATTGGATTTCTTCTTCTTTCTGGGCTTTTACAGGCCTTTAAGGCCCGTCGCCGCAACAACATATTGTTTCCAGTCTTCTCTATAGTTTGCACATTCTTCTGCGTTTCTTACGTTCAGGAGTTTCAAGTCTTCTTGTACTCTATCCACCCATCTTTGTCTGGGGCGTCCTCGAGGCCTCTCAGTGTCGGGTTTCCATTTAGTTATTGATCCAATCATTCCCTCTGACCGCCATACATGTCCCGCCCAACTTGTAAATATTGGATTTAGTATTTACTATACATACTTGGACCATTTTTACAAATTATAAATATTGATAGTTTAATATAAATTACTATAATGTTCAAATCACCATAACGTCCATATATCTTCCCTTAGATCATATACCTACTATGTATGGAGCCATCTCAGTTGCATAGCCAGTATTTTTATTTGTGGGGGGGGGGGGGGTTGACAATATGTTTACCTTTACACAGAGTTGGTTTAACTAGAATCCCCCATAAGGGATTCGATACCGTGATTTTCTGTCCTTGTCTATCACACGCGCGACATAAGTTTTACGTGTGTTCTTTGCCAAAAATATACCAATTGATCAAATGAAGCGATAAGAATTCTAAAAATAGATTTGAATTTTTCGCCAAGTCTACTTCAAATTGACTTTTCCACATTTTTGATTTTTTGATTTTAATTTCTCCAAAAGTTTAAATATAAAAAAATTTTTATTACTCTTTTTTAATATAACTATTTTAAGAATTTGGGGGATAATATCAAAAATGTGGCAAAGTCGATTTCAAGTAGACCTTACGACAAAATCAAATTTTTTTTCAGAATTCTTATCGCTTCATTAAATAAATTGGCATGTTTGGCAAAGAACACGTCTAAAATCCTATGCGCGTGTATAAGACAAAGACAGAAAATCACGGAATCGAAATCCCTTTTAGCATACTGATGTCGAGGTTTTATTTTAAGTTTTGGTTCCTGAACTGTTATACATATTTGTATTTTCATTTTGCAGTAACTTTTATAGACCGCATAGAAATAATTTAAGTAACCCCCAAAACTTCCTCTAGTTACGCCATATATACGCACATAATATAAGCCATGAGTGATGAATCACTAAAATATAATCTAGTTGCTGAATCATTATCCTTGTACACAAAGTTAAAAACTCATAAACTTTATTTTTCTGTCTGAAATTTTATTTGATACCCATATTAAATAATTTATGTACCTATCGATCGTATTGTATTACCTAATATCTATACAATTTTACTGTTCTAATATACAATTACAATTTATATATAGGTAGGTATACTCAATAATAATAGATAGTATTTTGTAATATTATGATAATAATCTAATTTTTATTCAAAATAATCAACGATTTACATTTTATAATTTTATAGCTAGGTAATGTATTATATAATTTTCCAGGAGAAATTAATTCTACTGAAAATTATCATTCGAATGATACTTGTGATGATTCTTGGGAGTATCAAGAGCAAGCATCCAACGGACTTCAAGAAACAAACACCATTGAAGATACAAATATTATAGAAAAACATTTAAGGTTAGTAAATCATGACTTTTACCGTAAAAGTTTTACGATGGGGTTAATGAATGAAAAATGTGTCGAATGAAGTTAGATTGAAGAAAATGTTATTAAATACTTAGTTTCATTTCACTGTTGCTAGGATAATCGTGTTACGATGTATATATTATATTATATTTATATATATATATATACATATGAGTTTAATTATGACTAATAACCATAAATAATGAAATAAATATGTGTACAAAAAATGTATTTATATGGGTCAACTGAGTTATTTAAGCTACTCGTTTACAATTTTATAATTGCGCTTAGCTGAATAATATTATATAATATAAATTTATAAAATATATAAATTTGTAAATTATTAAATCACTAGACTATGGAGATAAAACAATATTATCAATATGTAAGTGTTATACAAACAATTCAACAAGTTGTATGAGTTGTATACGTAATTATACTCTAACACTTTCAAGAAATAATTTTAAAATTTCCGTGTACCATGTATATAAAGGTACCCAGGTACTTTATTGCTGATTATTCAAAACTAATATTTAATATTATTATATTGCTCTGTATAGAAGCATTTTAGTTTTTCCTCTAATAAAGCATATTGTTTAGATTTCCAGAATAATCTGATATTATATATGTGAATCAATTTTGTGGAGTTGTATGAAGTTATTAATATTTTGCTAAGTATGATTATTATTTATTTAAAACAAATATTGCGCGATAAATAATTGTAATAAAAATAATCAAATAAAAATATAGGTATAATATATTGGTATGTTAATAACTCGAGCGTTCGAGTTTTATCATGATATACCGATTAAATTTATAAATCTATTTTCCTAATTATTTTTAAGATATTACCGTATTTAATTGGAGAATGTTATCCATAATTGGAATTTTGAACATTTTTATAAAAGAAATTTAAGAAATAAACCTAGTATTGTACTTACTTTTAATGTATTTTGTATTGTTTAATTAGTAATTACTCTAAAAAATATACGTATTTGTAATGGTTAATATTGTATATAGCATTGCTATAGTTATTTATATTACGCAAAAAATATATATATAAATTATATTATATATTCAAATATTTTAGGTGTACCATTGGAAAGTGCAAAGCTAGGTTTGGCACAGAAGACAATTTGATGTATCATATAAAATGCCATTTAGACGAAAAATTTAAATGCATAGAATTCGAATGCCAGTTTACCGATTCAAAGTGGTTATCTATGATGACACATTTGTGGAAAACTCATGGTATAGACGTAGAAATGTTCGGTTGCAGCCAATGTGGATTCAAAACGAATAGGTATGATATTAACTAAATTTTTATGCATTATGCATAAACAAATATTTTTAAGTAAAAATCTATAAGCCTAATGAAAAAATAAATAATTTATCATACAATAAAATAATAATATAATGCCAATTTAAAACCTTCATATCATTACCTAAAATCATACAGAATTATCTGTTGAGGGAGGGGATGTTAACATGGGTTAGACAATACCATAATATTTAGGTAGTTAGGTAAGTAATAAGTTAAGTATTTAGGCATACGTATCTCAGAACAAAAAATATAGTTATTATTTTTATGACATTTTCAATAGTTATGGTCACTTCAGGAGTATCATCAATGGATGGTTTCTCTGTTCACACTATTTAACGATACCTATAAGCAAGCTCCCAAATACTTATTGTAAAAATTTACCGATTGTATTTTAATTAATAAAAACACAAAAAAAATACTATGATGAAAAAAGGGGCTCTTAGATCAAAATCCAGAAAAAACTGTAGGTTTGACGTATTTAAATTGATTTACAAGTTTACTATATGTTATTAATTATTATGGAGGTGATTTAGAATATCTATTTTTTCTGCTGTGATAATATCTATATAAATAAAAATATGTTATTTTTTAATTATTTATCATGACACTAATAATATTCGGAATATTAAAAATCATCACTATTCAAACCTAGTAAACTTGTTAATCAATCATAATCAGTTTTCTAAATTAAAATCCATCAATTTTAATTTCCATCATTATTTAATTATTGTTTACATTATAATTTTTTTGGTGATTATTTAATCTTAACTATTTTCTTATAGGTATGTGCCTTATATTATTACGTGTGGTGTATTTTTCATGTTATTAATTATGTGCTGTTGTCACCCCAGACATAATTATTAAATTATTGAAATCCATGCATTTCCAGTCTGTACAAATTGAACACATTTCATAAAAACATCCACAAACAAGAGAAACCGTTTCTGTGTCCGGTGTGTAAGAAAGGATTTAAATCGATCAAACAGCTCAGGAACCACAAGGTACGTACTAAAATGTATGACAATATATAATATAGGTACTATTCCCAGTTCCTCACTCGCCAGTGTCCATAATATATTATCTACTAAAATGGCGTAGTTATAATTATTTGTTTCCCTGCAAAAGATCGGAAATTATTAATCAGTATATTATATAAAGATGAAAGTTGTAATGTTTTAATCTCTGCGATCTGCTCGTATTATAAACCATATTATATATACTAGCTGTCCACGTGCGAGCACTTGGTCGCCCGTAATAAACTAATAAATGCCATCTCTTATAGGATTCAAATTTATTCAATTCGTTATTCACTACTCGTTGTAAGGGTGTTCAAAACTTATAAACAATTATAAATAAATAATTACTCAATTATAGTTACCTAAGTTAATACAATATCTAGTCGAGTACCCATGGACTTATAAACTAGGTTAATAGGTGTATGCGTCGAATGTTTTTTTGTTTATGCATTTTTCATACGATTTTATAATTACTCAACCAGCGCCAATCACCAACAATGTCAACGGGAGCATGGGACACAATATTGGGATCACGTATAAAAGACTTTGAATTGGTATTTAAATATACATATTATAATTTTCTAAAAATTTCGTTAAAACTCAAATGTGACTGTATGAAAAAAATATAGTGATCAGTCTTCGTAATCAAAAACTTGGTTTGCCAAAAATGAAAGGACACATAACAGCCGAACAAAACAGTGAATTATAATATTGACTGATGACAGAAATATTATAATATTCTATTTCACACACAGAAATATTTTATATATTTGAAAAATGTATATTAAATTAAAGAAAATTGGGTATGATTTCGAGCCTATGATTTTTATTCATTGAAATAAACACCAACTATTCATCAGACGAATTATTTACAATTTCATTAAGTTAAATAAAAATTGCATTAATTTTATTTTTATTTTACTGGAATTATTGAAATGATAAAATACAATTAATGTTATGTAGTTCTTGAATTTAAAAAAATACGATAACTTAATTATAGAAGATAAGTTGATTTAAAATAATGGATTTGTAGTTCAGGCGCATACACAAAAAAATTGGGGTGGGGGGGGGGGGGGGGTCATAGTATATATATGTAATAAATTGCACTACTATTAATTTTTGGTAGAGGGGGTGGGGTTTGAACCCTCACCCCTCCCCCTGTATACGCGCCTGAGTTGTACCATAAATTTAATCATGGTACTTTCCTTGTTTTTAAGATATTCACGTTAAACTAAAGGAATATTATTATTTATATCTAATAAATTCCTTATAAATTTTAAGAACAATTTCTTTCAAATCAGTATACAATTGTCATAATTTAATGAAATTTAAATAATATTATAGTTTATACAATATAATATTGTCGTCTTCCTGCAGGCGATCCACGTGAAAAACGGGAGGTCGTCGCCAAAGGCTGAGCTGGTGTGCCAGCACTGTTGCCGCAACTTCAGCACCAAGCACTTATTGTTCCAGCACATTTCCAGCGTGCACATCGGGGTGCGGCCGTACACTTGCGACATCTGCGGGTACGCGACCGCCGTGGCCAGCTCGCTGAAGCTCCACCAGCGGTTGCACACCGGCGAGAAACCGTTCGCGTGCGACGAGTGCGGCTTCCGGACCGCTGACCACAACACCCTGCGCAAGCACAAGATGCGGCACACCGGCCGCAAGAATTACACGTGCCCGTTGTGCGACTACTCGTGTATACAGGCCTGTTCCTACAAGAATCACCTCAAGTCCAAACACCCGGGTACGGTACCTTTACTTAAATATGATATATTTCACACGATTTGGTGGGTGCGTTTGTGTGTGCGGGGTGGGGTGGGGGGTGGCCCCCTGCGTCGTATATACACACGGTCAGTCGTTACTCGTAAAACAAAATTTCACGATTAAAACAGTCCGATTATGTCATATGTACACACGCAGGTGTACTCTTTCCCTCGCATTAGCGAATCCTAAATTCATCCCAAGAGGGGGGACGAATTTTTAAAAATTAAATTGTAGCTTTTTTTAGCTAAATATTATAATTATAAAAATAACGTAAAAATACAGGCCAAGGTGGGATGCGAAGGCCGCTTTGATCCACGTGTATCCGCCACTGACTCCTCATCCGTGTTTTACGTACCTATACATACCAAAATAATATTTTTATTTTTGTGAATCTACTACCTATGTATAAGACTCGACAAAAAAACAAAAACAAATGATGTGAAGGTAGTTGATAAAAAAAATTAGAGAACAACTTAATAATCATCATTTATATTTTGAACTGTTGGGGTTTCTTGGCTGCTGCACTCTCGTTTTTCCACAGATAATTATTATTATAATATATTAGGTATTTTTTTTTCACTCTTGTAAATGCAATTTAGATTTTTTACACCCATTGCCGGAAATCGGGGGGGGGGGGGGGGGTGGTGCTTGAGGGTCTGGCCCTCCCAAAAGAGTCCGCTAAGACCCTACTTTATTAGTATTGTAGGATTGAAGCCTCCCCACTCACATTGATGTTAATAAATTAGCATAACCCCCTTGAAATTATAATGGATTTCCGCCTAGGTCACCTAGTTACCCAATGGGAATAAATTTATAACATACAATTTAAAATTTAGGCTTTGAGTGATTATTTTGCTTTATAGTAGTTGACCTAGTTGGGTTAGATTATATTAGTTATAATAATAATTAATAAGATATTTTATGTTATATCGGCATAGGAATGGACGACGGTTTCGTATATAGCTGTAACATGTGCAATTTCAAGACCATTCGTAAAGATATATACATGCTACACATTGTCAAACACAAGGAAGAAACTATACATATTAATGACACATGTGACCCAATCATCGACTTGGACGAGGTAAGTCATAATAGTCAATAATAATAATCAATGTGACGTAATGTATATTAGGTAGGTATGTTTGATATGTTTATCAATGACTGTTGTTTCTTTTTTTAGATGCTCAATGAAAAAGAAAAAATACAGGCCGAAATTGTTGAACAACCGTATTACCTCTTCAACACTATCAGAGTTAAGCCAATAAACACTATAAACAACGAGACTGTAGAGAACACTATCTAAAGGTTAGGGGCCATTTTATTAGGGTTCATTTTAATTGCTTGCTAATCTTTAATAATTATCTTTGTGTTGACAGCTGGTTTCAATAACAATGATATTTTGTTGGCAGACAAATTGTGCAGAGGATTTGTCTCAACATTTTACCACCAGAGTGGTTCAAAACTATTGTCGTTACTCGTTAGAGCAACCAATCAATTGTTAGAAAAATTGACTGACTTTCTAATAATTGTTTGATTTTATCACTATTTTATTGAAAATAAATACATTTTAATTTTAAAATCCAATTGGTTTTTATTATTTTTAAAATAATACCTTTATACACACTTAAACAGAATCAATTTTGAAAAAAAAAAAATGACAATATAAATAAAATACAGGTAATGAACAATTATTATATAATATAACTCCATATGCGCTATGTTTGTATGGCCAAATCAGAGGATACAATTCATATAAAATATATTTACAAATAATTAAGTACATTTTTTGTTGTTGTTTATACAATAGAATATAGGTTTCCAATGTAATTAGGGGAAGTGCCGTGTCCGCACTAAATAATGTAAATTTGTTTATTTTATTATTATCATTATTTGTATGGGAGCTGTCTATATTGTTTTCAAAATCGAAGGAGCCATAAAGGTTGAAAACCTCTGCAATAGAATATATTCTCAAAGTCTTTCCAGTTGTCATAAAATTACATTAACTGTTCATTTAATAAGAGGTTCTTAATATTATTATAAACATACAAAAATTGACCCAATGATAACTTATTTAACTGATAGAATCATTGATCAGAGTAGAATTATTGTACTGTTAAAAAAAAAAATGAATTGGTAATCTTGACAATAATCAACCGAAGAAATATATTCTATAATATGTATGGGTTATTATATAGCAATTTTAGGCACAATCATGTTGTCCAAATAATAAACAGTGATTAGATTATTATTTTTAAACTTAACTACAAATACAAATAATATATTATTTTGAAACCAAATAAGGCTACAAAAGAAAATCTTATTTAGTTTGGTGATTAAAAGTGTACCTATATAGTATATCACATCTTATAATAATTATAACTAAAAGACTTAAACATCTTAACCAAACAATTTCATACAACATTAATGTATTTAAAAATATACTCGAATACTTTAAACATGCAGAGTTAAATAAAATATGATTAAATATTTTAACATTCAAACATGTTAACAATAAACTAAACACAATGTTTCTAAAAAGTTATTAAAAGTATAAGATCGAATATTAAAAACAATTGTATGATATAATCGTAGTGATTGTAATATCATAGGCATAAAATTATTTATTTTTTAACTTCTAGTGTTTATTAGACAGTTGTTCGTAGCAATTAGACTGAACATATTATATTATTTAAGTAAAATGTACAGTATCCTTAATCAGGGATCAAAAAATAATATGACAAAGATTTGCTTATAATTTTACTTTTTAATCGGTACAACTAGATTACTTGTTCAAAAATGACAATTTTTTGCTGTGGAATAGTAAAATTTAAGTATATTTATTAAATACATTTGTATGGCAAAATTAAAATAATTGTTCAAAAAAATGTAAGTATATATTTATTATAAATATTTTCAGACTTTAATACAATGGCATTAAGATTTAGGGGCGAGGGTTGCAAAAAACTTATTTAATACATATAAAACTAAAAAATAAATAAATAATAAAAATTGAACATTTAAAATTAAAATTTGATTATATGAAATTTGTTCTTTTAAAGAAGCTATGGAATATTTAAAAAACTTGTAAGTACTTTCCTTTAAGAATAAATAAAAAAAAAATAATAACTATTTTAGATATAATAACGACCAACTAAACAAAAGTATTTAATGTATTCAATTATGTTAGATTTGATCAATAATTAGACTAAATTTAATTTAATTAAAAAAGATAATTTAAACATAGTATAAAATCTAAAAATAAAATACAAAATATTTTGCAACCCATTTAGGAACCGTTAATAACTATTAGGTATGAAAAAAAGAGTAGATTTTTTGGCATATTTTCTTCTTAAAAACTACTTTTTTTATATTGCATAGACTAGAAAATTTAAGTCTTCAGAAAAATTTTAGTGTTGTATCTTGTATAATAAGAAAGTTGTATGGAGATTAAGTCGAAAAACCTTTGCTTAGTAAAAATGCAAAACAGAATAAATCAACTTAATTTAAATAAATATATATATATAAGGAATACTTACGAATAATTGGTAGATTTATTTAATACCAAAGAAAAGAAATAGCCTTTAGAGAGACTTGTATATAAACATAATATTAATTATTATATTGTACCTACATAAATTATAAATATAGGATATAATATGGCATTTAATGTTGTTCGTGTTTCCGTCTCTTAAGGAATAAAGCTTCATGAAAATCATCTGAGCTTAACTTGTTTCTATCGATATGTAATGTTGAAAATAACTCACCGTCAGTCATTGATTTTGGAAATGTAAATACACATTTACTTTTGTCGGCCATATTAGCTGAAGCACACATCCTATCTTCACTAAACAAAGTTTGATAGGAATGTGCTTTATTTGTATGGACAACGTTGCATTCTTTACATGAAGTTAAATTATCAGCCGATGTACCTTTGTAAAGGGGCTTTAACATAAACTTTGGTACTGTTAAGCTTGCTGACCTCAGTTGACGACCTGATACTGGTGACTTAGTTTCTGGCGTACGATTTATAGATACACCGGATATGAAGAGTGTTGGTGACTTTGGGATACCTGTATCTGATTCTATATCAGCGGATATATCATTATCGGCACTGTCTTCAGAATGACTACTGAACTTTTCAATTCGAATGTTTAGTTCAGGCTTGATAGGTAGTTCATCAGGAGTTTTTGACTCATTCTCTAATGTTTCATCTGATGTATCCAGGGCAGCGGTTTTTCCTATTTTACTTAAACGTTTGGGTAATGTAACGCTAGATGGTTTAGATGAGTTTTGCCAATACAGTTGAGCCAAGATATTGCACAGCTACGGTAAATAAATAATATCAGTAAAATGATCAACAAAAATAATCGTGTTATATATACTTTTTTGTCTGAACTTATAGGAGCGGCAATATTGCTATCATCCAATGATGTGACTGCACGACATTCACCATTGTTGTTAATTTCCATGAGAATGGAAGCAGTTCTTCTAGGCAATACTTGAAAGCCGTGATTCAGTTTTCCACGTTTTCTATCTATTTTATCTTGTCTGTCATCACTGTTCATATGATACACATTAACACAATATCTAAGCAAAGAAATCAAGTTATAAAAAACTTGTTTGGAAAACTAACTGCACACAACAAACAAACCTTCGATTATTTTTGTACAAATCTCTACGTGAGAGTAGATCACCAAAAGACAATGATCGCCTAAGATTTTTATTTTCCATACGACTGTATATGTCTTCACTAAAATCTAAATAATAACTGTTTTTGTGTAAATCACCTACTTTAAACACACCATCATCTAGTTGTATACCACTACATCTAAAAAAATAATTTTAAATCATATAACGTATAATTTTGTAGACAATGATAGAGTTTAATTAACAAACAAATGTATTACTTGGGTAAGATAAGAGGAATATCTGTTTTTAAAATAGTATTCTCAGGAATATTTTTTGTAAGTAAAATTGTTTCATTGTCATTTGTAGAGTTTGATACATTTTTGGATTTAGCCATTGCAATTTCATCTAAAGACATCTGTAAAGCCATTTGCAATTGCTGGTCATCATCATTTGAATCTTCAACAACTTCTAAAAATATAAATAAAAAATGATGAATTGTGTTTTTTCAATAAAACTATAGGTTAAAATTAGTAATCACCTGAATAATTTTTGCTACAACTTGCTTCTTCGATCTCTGACCTAAAAACAAATATTAGTGTTAACAATACTTGTAAATTATAATTAATTATATTAATTAAAAAAAAAAAAAATTATAATGTACTTTTTCTTTAGTTGAGCATCTTTTATCATTTGAAGTCTAGACATTTCAAGTGCAACAATAAGATCCATTGCAAAAGTACCAACAATACTGGTACGCTTTTCCTTTTTTCCTATAAAAAAAAATTAAAATGTAAGTAATAATTAAGAGGATGCCACACGGACATTTCCTATCTCCGTCTTACAAGTGCGTAACATAGCAAATTTACTCTAAGCAGATAATGTTTATCTCTGTTAGTTTAACAATTAGAATGAATCGGCGTATTATGAGAACATTATCTGTGTTTGTATGTTGGTTTTTTACAATTATACAGTTTTTAAGTGAGTTATGAGTATTTGTAATTTACACTATATTTTATACGCATAACTTGCTAAAAAATGGAACCATCGTAAACACCTAAATACAAACACAGATAATGTTCTTACCATCAAGTTTTATAATAGGTCAATTCACTCTAGTTTTTTAACTAACGGAGCTATATGTATATATTATATGCCGAGTGTAAATCTGGTATATTACGCACTTTTAGGACGGAGACAACCAATGTCCGTGTGGCGTCCTCATAAGTAAAAAATAGTTTAACTCAAAATTATTATTATAATTAAACTAAGTAGTAAGTATATTTATTTAACTTACGCTCTTCTAACAAAGTTTTGTGAGTATTTTTGCACCTTAAGCTACAGTATTCATGGAATTTTGATGTTCTAGGATTCCTCACTCTTGCTTTTTTACAGTGCTCCATTTTACACTGGCCAAACACACTCACAGCTAGAGCTCGATCCAATTCAGTTTCCTTGTTTTAATAATTAAAAATAATCAAATGTAATGTAAAACCAAACTTATATTAATTTTAATTTTTTAACCTCTTCTTCATCTGAACAACTTTCAGGCCAATCTAATATAGCAGTAAGGTTACGATGTCTTCCTTTTGAATCTACAATCCACGGATTATCTGGATCAATTTGAATTGAATCTCCAATTGCTTTCTTCAATAAATCCTAAAAATTGTTATGTTTATTTATTAAATCTACGTTTCTGGAATTTTCACACTCACTTTAGCAGTAGCATTTATATGCTTTTGAGACATGGTAGTTGATTTTGGTTTGGTAACATTTGGTGGAATAGAAGGCATGCTTTTTAAAGATATAGATCCATCTGATATGGCATTAATAAATTCATGGCGTTTTCGTCTTAATATACTAGTAGTATTAATAATGGCACTTCTTGGATTACATAAATATTGTCTTAAAACCATTCCTGATAACTTTTCAGTAACTTCCTCAACTTCATTCTAAAACATAAATTATATTCATAACATATAAGGAAATTGAAAATCAGATAATCTTAAATAAAATAAATAATCTATTTTATCAAATTATTAAATTTATATCAAGTTAATTTAAACTTTTAAACCAGTTAATTGATAATAAACATTTTTTTAAATTTTACCTGCATAAACTCTAAAATATTTCTATTATATGCACTATATAGCATATAAAACCCATACACATATGATGCACACAGAACACGTTTCGCTTTCTGCACTTCAACAACTGCATCTTCTACAAATTTTGTACGCTCGTCATCTATAATGAAGTAGAATTTATAGTGATTATTTTATAGAATAGGCTATATAGAATTTAAGAATCTACCTTCAGATATATTTAAGGCAGCTGAAAGAGCTATTCTCCAATTTTTGACAATTTCTACAAACAATTCTTCCATTGTGCGAGTCACTTCATGTTTTTTAAATTTAGTATAATAATGAAGAAATTTACTTAATTCCAAACTTTGCTTATTCTTTTGTTGAGCCTATAGATAATAATTACAGTTAAATATTAAATAATTAGTAAACAGTTTGAAATAGTTTACTTATAGCAAAAATAATAAAATAATTACAAAAAAATAAAAGAATTAAAAATGTATTTCCAATTATACCTTAAGCCCCCTCTAGATACACCCGAGGAAGGTAGTCAACTTTATAGCATCAACACGTCGACTAAAAAATTCCACTCCCTTTAAATACTTTAATCTGCCAGAAACTATCTTTATGATTCTCCTAAACACTGTTTGATGTGTCTCACCAATAAAGCCCGTAATTTCAGTTATACAAAACTTATTATTACTTTAAGAGTTAAGTTTAAGAGATTTGCTTGTATTTTATTATTGTTTTAGATTTTAAAACAAATTTTCTATTTAAATAAAAAAATAAAATCAGAATACAATTTTTGAAATAATACTTTTATATTAGTACTTACTTCTTTTACAAGGAGACCACGTTTTTCATCAGCTTTGCAAACAGCATTCATACGATTGCAACGGAAAAAACCGCCAGTAGCTGAACCATGTTTTTTCCAGCTTTCTTGACATATCCAACAAAATTCAAACTTACACTAAAATAAAAAAAAAAAAAAATCAATGAAATAAATTTTTGCATAGAAATATTTAATTGTAACATGTTGAGACAAATTGAATTTAATTAAAAAATGTATTATTTTTATTGAAAATATGTATACTCCGAGCACGTTAAGAGTTTTAGACGGCAAACTGGTCATGTTCTTAACGTGCATGGAATATAAAGGTTATTTTTTATTAATAATTTATTCAAATCTAAAATATAGTACCTAGAACCCACCTCAAATAAAGATTGAATATTTGGTTTATGTTCAATAAAATGTATATGTGAGGAATAAAGAAATTTACCTTTGAACATTTCATATGATTACAGCCTTCATTCTTCTGTATAGGCGAGTTGCAATTTGGACAGGGTTTTGAGTTTGTGACCAACCACAAACTATTAGCTGCTTCTTCATACTCTGCGGTTGTCTCTCGTATTTTATCTGGTTTAACTTCAGATATTTTAGTCATCCACTGAGACCATTGTTGACAACTGCACGGAGTATGAGCATCTCCCATACATTCCCTATTGAATAATAAATACATAACACAGTACCAACTAATTATTTAAATTAAAAACAAAAGTTTAATTATTCCTAATAGCAGCTTTCAAAACATACCAACAAAAATAATGGCCTCTGCCACAGTCAACTGAACGAGCAATTTTAGAATTAGTTTTTGGTTTTCTACTGATTGGTAGGCGAACAGCAAGTCCACAGTTTGGAACAGGACACCATTTAATGGAACGGTTACTTTCAACAAAAGACTAAAACACATTCAGAGTTAAATGTTATAAATTAAAATAATGATTATATATTTCTATAAATCCTATTTACTTCAATATTAAGATCAAAATATCTCCGAGCCATTTCAGGACTAACAACATTTTCAATAAGTTCAGTTGGAACTAAAATATGGCAGTGTAAAGCTGGGCAACAGATGTTGCTAGAGTCTTTTCTTTTAATTTTATATGTTAAGTATTGTTTCCAACATGAATTACAAAACTTATGTTCACAACACAATTTAATTGAACAATCAGATAATGGCAGTTCATTCAAGCAAATATCACACTGAAAAAATATATAATTATTTTTAAATAATTAAAATATTAACTAACTATTATAGCATTTAAAGGAAATAGGATTCTCAGTAAATTTTAATAAATGCATTACTTTATGGTACACTGAGCTTTGTAAGTCGAGAGTGGGTACCACGTTCAAATAGTTATGTGTTTAAAAAGTAGACAAACATTTTGCAGGGTAACCCCTGTCGTTTATTGTAGACAGTCGTCAGTGTAATATTATTTAATGTACACTTAGGCCCGTTTCACATGGACGCGTATCATACGCGACATATTGTACGCGCGCATTTTCATTTACATTGGTCAAATTCATACGCGCCACTCCGACAATGGCGCGTTTCCCTCGCCGGTTTGGCGCGTATGAACTTAATCAATGTAAAATGAAAACGCGCGCATACGATACGCATCTATGTGAAACGGGCCTTAATATAGGCGGAAAATAGTTTAGTAATTTAGATATTAATATAGTACCACTCCTCTCCACCCATCTGAACTTTAAATACTTATAAGTTATAACTCATAAACTACTTGCCCTAAATTCGATTTTTATAAATCAAAATACTTAGTAAAATATTCTGCTTTGGAATATGAAATTAAAACTCTATGTTGTCATTCAAAAAAGTAAAAAACTTGAAAAATTATAAGGATAAAAATATTTAAAAATATAATTTTTTAATAAAAATGTAGTTATTTTAACAACTTGAAACTATGAAAAAAGTAGACTGTATATAGTCACTCTGTATACAAATAGGTTATTTTTTAGAGAGAAAGTTCATAAAAAGATTAGTATTTTTTAAAACAGTTAAAAAAAAAATATTAAAATGTAATGAAAATTGCCCAAGTTAGTGCTTATTATTATTTTGAATTTCTAAGAATAATACCTATTTATGTTACCTATGTATACGGCATTAGCCAAATACGATTTGTATGTTAATTATTACAATCACGCTGATTTTTCAGCTAAAATTAAAAATATATATTTTTTGAACTGTTTTAAAAAAAAAAAGGTTAGCAAAATGATTTGCCTAAAAAATTTTTTTGAATTTTTGAAAAAAAACAAATTGAATATTATGCTGTTCAATCAGAATTACCATAATTATTATTGTAAAAAAAACGGCATTTAAATATATTGATTTTCCACGGAGATACAAAGGGTGATACAGGACTTCTGGGACATACTGTATATTTATCAATAGGAGCTCCGTATACCAGATACAAGCTTAGCTCAGTTAGTATACGTACCAGATCTTAATATTATTATTGTATTATAATTGAATTATGCTGAAATAAAATAAATAAGCAAGTTCCTATAAAACCCACTCCAAACATCACAGATCAGGGGGATTTTCTCCCTTTATAAAATCTGTATCACTCTTTTTAAATTGACCCATTTTTATAATAATTCAAATATTAATTTATTAGGATGATAACAAAAATATTTACGAATATACTCAATAATTTTAGTTACAAAATTGACACTATCAAGGCACAGACTACCATCATTAAATGGCACACACCAGTGTCGGACTGTCATCTCCTTCATTGGAGGATGTCAAATTGAAATGTAAAATTAATCAAAAATAATTTTTTTTTTTATTGATAGGAATTGTAAATTTAATGTGGGAATTTCTATAGCAACGGTTTAAAGTACAGTCGTTACCATCTATAACGATGCCAGTTATTATGACATATAGGGTATAATGATGTTAATTTCAAGGCCCCGGCAAATTCTGTTTATTTATATTATGTACAAAATCAAATTTGGTTATAACGAAATATTTTTTACGGTCCCCTGACCGTCGTTATAGACGATACTGACTATATTTATCTGATTATTAAAAATACACATTATGTGTTTATAATAAAATATAATGATAATAAATAATGATTAAATAATTAATAACCTGTAACTAATTTTACTATACTCTGTTCCATCTAAGACTGAACCACTTGGCTGACCAAAACACGTTTTTTCCACGCATTCTCACCACAATCCGGTCATCGGTTTGAGTTTTAACACGGATTCCCGACAGCGATAACTGTCCACCAATCACAGAACGCATTGCCATCGCATGGGGGGGGGGGGGGGTCGGGCACTGTTCAGTGGCTCAGTCTGTGTGCGCGGAAGCGGTTCACTCTTAGATGGAACAGAGTTTAGTCATTAAATTTCAATTCATATAACATACAATAGTTTGATCATTAACATTAAGTTGAGCTTCTTCATTTAAATTTGTCTGTTGTAATAACCCATTCAAATAAAATTTTTTTGTTGACTGCACAGACATGGGTACCTGTACTCCAGCAATTTGACAACATTTGTCTGGGTCACGAACCCATCGTTCAAGTAAAATCTCTCTAGACCATTCTAAAACATTAAAGAAATATTTAAGTAAGGCAGATATGATGTTTTCAGTAAGAGATAATGATAATTTTACCATTATTCCTAAGCAAAGCTTCAGCAGTAAATAATGGCAAATTCAACATATCAGCAGTTTCTACCAATAACTGATCTTTTGCTTCTTGTAAGTCTTGTGTGCGCAACCCAGCATATGTTTCCTCCTCTCCAAAATCATAATCATCCACAACAGTGAAAATATCTTTCAGGTCTTCACCCTTATTAAAAAAAATATATACAGACTTTAATATAAAATTACTTTTGTTTTATATTATAGGGTTTTTTGATACTACCTTAAATATTTTAATAATCTATTGTTACAAGAACACTTACAAAAACCATTCGAGACTCTAATTTACGAGCTAAGGTCTCGTTTCCATTTTTCACAGCCAAATCACAAGCAGTCTCTTTTTGGTTATTAGTCTTGAAAATTGGGGCTCCTCCGTGTGAAAGCATCAAATCAACACAGTACTGTAAACCTGAAGCCGCTGCAAGATGAAGTGCAGTGTTTCCATCCTATTAAAATAACAATTAATTTTAATATGTTTTGAGATTATTATATTTATTTTTTGTTAAATTACATTATTTTGAACACTCAGTCGTATTTTCTCTCTCCTTCCATCTGATAATTCTACTCCTTGCCAGTTTAATAGTATTGTTACACAGGCAGCACGGCGTTCTTGTGCAGAGTAAGGGCTTTGTGGAGAAAGAGAACAAACTGCATGAAGTGCTGTTTCATTAGAGTTATTTTTTTTATTTGGATTTCCATTATGTTCATTTAAGAAAGCCCTATAATTAATTTATAAATATTTATTATTAAATAAACAATAATTAAATGAATACAGCAATAATTTACCTAAGTAAGTGTTTCATTCCATGTTTTGCTGCATAATATAAAAGAGTATTATTATTATGACTATCTCCATAGCTCCAATTGGGATCTAGAGCTTTAAGTTCCGGAGAGTTTGAATACAACTACAAAATCAAAATAATTTAAAATGTTACAGGTATACTGGTATTTATAAGTATTTTGTTTATTAAAATGTTTAATATTTACCCGCATAGCAGCGTATTCATCCCCTCGCTGTAGATGTTTTTTGAATTTGGTAGATGTACCACCCATTTTGATTTTTTTATAGAATATACCATATCTATCTGCTTTCAATCATCCATGCGGTTTTTTTTTTAATACTAAATTTGTTATTATTCTCATTTTTAATGGCAATACTAAAATTATAAAACCATTATTAATTTTATATTTTTATTACTTAAGTACAATATTTAAAAACATTGGCCAATAACTAATAATATTATTGAATAAGTTTACTTTATTTATTCAGTAATACTGTTTATTATTATAACGCAATTGTGAATCATGTAAGAGAATAACAATGTTGATAACCTATTTTGATAATTCATATGTGTTTATGTAAATAATAATAATTTATAGCATTTAGAATAATAGTATGCTGTTAACAGTAGTGTAACTATATTATCTAATTAGTAATTAGTCTATTCATTTAAACTCAACATAATTATTATACAAATACAGTATAATATGATAAAAATAAATTGCTTGTTTTATTTTAGACAAAATTATTATAAAATATATAAAGAAAATATAAAAGGTAAGAAGTAATTGAATACTGAAATACACAAGTCAGGACAGGATAGTGTAATTTTACTGTATTCGATTTGAATGCAATGATTGCACTCGATAAAATTGATTCTGAGCGGACGAGGGAATCATTTTTATTTAATTTTATTCGTTTCTATGGTGATAAACAAAGTGTTATAAGAACAGCTAAAGAACGATTTATATAAATATAAAATAGGTAATTTATATAATTAATAATTATAATTTATAATTAGGAAATATCATAAAAATAAAATAAATAGCTCAAATTTCAAGTTTTTACGAATGTTTTTAACCGAATTACAACAAAAATACTCACAAATGTCTATAAATAGCTCAAAAAAGGCTAAAATTTTGCGAACTTTAAACAGTAAGGAACAAAATCCAAAATACAACAAAAAGTCTCTTGTCATTTTTCATTTGAAGCAATATTTCTGGTAGTAAACGTCGTCCGTAACTATTTAATATTATAAAATCGTGAAATCGTCAGGTTTTTCTCCTTTAACCGCTTTTATTTCGAGTACTGTTTCGAAAATCGAAAAATGACCTCTCTAAAGTACCAGCTTAAGAACATTATCTTTCAGAAACGATGCTACACTTGATACTTTTGAGCAAGTTTAGGGGAAGAAAAAGTATTTACAGAATAAAAAAGAAATAAACATCATTGTAAAACCAATACATTCCTCGCTTTGCTCAGAATCTAAAATGTCATAGATGCTGTATGAACAATATTATTGTATAATATACTAAATTCCACATAATCTTCAGATTAGGTAATATACAAAAATAAAGAATAAAATGTAACTAAACAAAGATCATGTTTTTTAAATGTATAATCTCATTATAATATTATTTTAAATAAAAAAAATATATATATATTTAATTCTTATAAGGAACTACAAACAAAAACATTTTAACGATCAAAAATTACAAATTCTCATGACATTCCACCTTTTTACCATACATTTAACCATATTAACTATTGACTCAGATTGTAAGTATTCTTTTATAAATAAAAAAAATATTTATACACCGGGTTACTAACTAATACATTTTCAAAATATACATAATAAATATATATATTCTCTGAAAAATTCCATAAATTAGAATTTATATTATGTTAACATAAAAAAACCGTAAGTTTAGTATATAAAAGGATTAATCTATTCAAATACCTATTGTTATCTTTCATTGTTACAAATTATAAGTTTCTCATGTAACGTGTTTCAACCTAACAAACAAGCTATAAAATAACTCTATATGTATCAGAAAAAATATGAATATTGAGCATACAAGTAATATTGTTTAGAAAAATATATTATATTAATGAAGCGTATAAAAGGAAAGTACAATAAAAAACAATGCTTGACATTGCAATTTCTATTAGTTCCTAAATATCCATTATGATTTGGTAGGTGTACAGTATACTATATAACATCTGTGGTTTTCATGGTTTAATAAACATTGAATCTAAGGCATACTGAGCAATTTCCTTTTTTAACCTGACTACATTTTAACTATAGATTTTAGTAATCGAGTACTAAGCAATTAGATAGGATCTATTATGATGGACATTAAAGAGGTAAATATTACAAACTATAATTTATATAATTTTATTTAACAAAAATATCAGATACAACATACATAATTATAGTAATTTTTTTTAAAGAAAATCCCATTTTTGACTAATGTCAATTAGCATTAATAAAAATAATTTCAAGCTTACAAATTACTGCTAAAAGAGTATAAAATGATAAATTATGTTTTTATATTTTGTTACAGGTTTTGTTCTTTATTATTTTAATTGTATCAATCGCAAAAAGTTTTGAGGAAAATGATTATAAACCAACACAAAGCATTGAAGACACAGAAGATGAGCCAATTTATAGCAATCATAAATACTTTGATGAAGATTCAATGGGTTCTATACAAAAATGTAATATATTTATAATTACAATAATACTATAATTATTTATATATTAAGATGTTGACTGCGTTCTGACGCTAATAGGCTAATTGGCTTACTAAGGATCGTCCAGCAATGTAGTCGAAGCCATTTGTTGTCAAATATACTTTAAAAAAAAATTGTTTACTATTTTGTACGTGCAGTTGAAAGCTATTAGATCATTGGTTAGTGTGGTTCAATAGATTTTTTTTTAATATATACAGTCAGACTTGGTTAACTCGAAGTTGAAGGGACTTTATGAATTAAGGTTTAGAAATATTATTCTTTATTATTAAATATTAAGTACCATTTTTGAAATTTTCATTGAACTTTAAATTAAAATAGTCTGTGGGAATATGGTGAATTAAATTGTATACATTTACATACATTAAAAAAAATAGGTGGTCATGTAGTAATGTATGCATATAGTAAAATTTAGAAATGTATCCCAAGGATCTGTTCAGTTTGAATATATGAATGTTTAATATTATGTTAGCACACTATTTGTTTTATCTCTCTGGCCCACGCGCAACCTAGTCAAAAAGCATTTATGCAGAATCATTTTTTTTAGGTTTTTAAGTTATCTTAGAGTACAATCACCCATTACAAAAACGATAGAGAATAATATTTTTGAGGGTATTACATACCTATCGATTTGTCTAAATATTGTCTGAAAACAATAGAAACATCATTTAAATTTACAACATTTTTATGTTTATATTGAAAGTCAAATAAGAATCAAATCTAAAATCAATATATCATACCTTCAATAATATTATTCTCTATAATTTTTTGAATAGTTGATTTTACTCCAAGATCACTCAAAAATCATAAAAAAACGATTTTAGGTGAAAGCCTACATTTTTTTTTATCTATGTTGCCCGTGGATCTGAGAGAGAAAACAAATATGGAGCTGACATCCTCTTATTACAAAAATATAGGTATATACCTAAGACTGGGGATGCAATATTTTTTTAAGTCTTAACATTGCATACCTACCGAGTAGAACAAAATAGTTTATACCACCACTTAATAGTATAAAGTATGTACCTACCTACCAACTTATATATGTATAAAATGTGCAACTAAATTTATTAAAATACAACTCAATATAATTAAATCAAAAATATTAAAAATTCAATTTTTTACATACATTAGTGATGTCTTACTCACACAACCCCAATAATTTCCATATACCTAAGCATGTTTTATATAGATTGTACCTACATATTTATAAAAAAAATAATATTGGTGATTACCTAGTGAATGTGTTTTATTATTTTATTAGACGAACCAGGGAGAGTTCAAATTAAAGTCTACAGGGGACCAGACATAATCGAAAACGATGAATCATATGCAGCACACGGATTTTGGGTCAAACAACCATCGGAAGATTATTAGTGAAGACTATTTACTTTGTATATTAATTTTAATGTGAATATAGTATTTATTTAAACATTGCTCTATTATATTTGCATTAATAATGTACACAATCGGTGGAAATGTTCAAAGTAAAGAGCTTGTGATCCAATTACTGAATTACCATACCTAACTAAAATGTTTATGATACAAACATAGCAATTATTAGGTAGTATTTATTTCATTTAATGTGCACATAGGTTACGTATAATACGTTTATATTTAAATACATTTATCTAGCATAATATACTCACAACAAACTCGAAACTGGGAGTTTATATAATGACAAAGTTATTATACTGGACCGAGTAACTAATAATATATTGAAAACTTGACTATGCACTTTCGTACGATGGAAGCGAAAGTATGATATGTGTGTCGTCGAGTTTTTGTCTTCATTTCGCTTGTTTCCATTCCCGCGAAACAACGAGACGACTAGTTTTGCAACATGTTGCTACTCTGAGTACAAACTACCAACCACGGTCTACTGTCTAGTGAATATTATAGTCTGTATACTGAATTCAGACATCACACGTCCAGTTTCCAGTTTCCACTTTCCAGAATCGGTATTCTGAACAACAATTAATTAACAAAATATTAAAATATTATTACCAGAAACCGTAGTAAAACATAATAATAATACACTTTATCAAAACAAAAACAAGACATTGCGCCCGCGCGAAAATCCCCCTGGAACAATAAACACTTCATTGTCGATAGTAATTAAAGTAGTTGCAACCCGTTTTACAATAATATTTTCTATACCTGTTATTATTTATTTATACACATATTCATATGTTAAAATAAAATATATAAACGTAATAATATAATACATTCTGTTATGTCTAAATTATGTCATAGAAATAAATAAAAAATATTATTATATTATTTCTATGGATTTCTAATCTTTTAGTCCGTGATATCTGTTCTGTGATAAATGATAATATTAATAAGATAAGGGATGCTGGACCACAAATAATAAACATTAAACTTATTGAGTACTACAAGTAATAAGTGTAGGTAATAGGTATAGTGTTGAACGTTGTAAAGGAATTACCAAAATAATAAAATTATTAAAATGTAATCTATTCTGTGCACAGATTATGGAGAAGTCATGATATAATTAATTGTTATTAATTTAATCGTGGGAGAAGTAATAATGATAAGTAATAATTAGTCGCTAAGAAGTAAATAATATATTTCCCAACTTTAAACTTTGTTTTTCGACTTTTTTGATTCTTAATCCTAGTCCGTGAAAACGTAGCATAAAAATAATCCGTTAGCATTAGCTTATGCACTTACAGATATTACAAGTGTATTTTTCTGATATGGCGTTGTGCGTAGCGGTAGTTAGCAAAGAGGTAAGCAAATGATAAATGATGCATCACAGATCTTATGCTTTTTTAAATTACACAGTTGATTTCTTTGTTCAAGGTAGGTACTTCTTCTTTGTTCAGCCTATGTTCCATTAGAGAATTTAATGTTTTATTGATCAATTGGATCTCAAAATGTAGAAATTTGCTAGACTAAACCGGTGTGAAAAATAATGCCCCGGGATGTTTGCACCATATAATTTACATGGTTCATTATCCTGGTGCGGGATAATATGGGATAATTTTAAACTGGTTTAGTCTAGCGAATTTCTTCAATATCCATCTTATTCTAGAACAAAATACCTTGGATAGTTTAAAAATTTAGAATAATATAAAACTGGTATCAATAATGAATTTCAAAATATAATCATATCATAGTTAATGAGACTATAGAATATATTTTGTTTCATTTCAGAATGCGCCAAAATATGTAACTTCATTAAACCCAGAAGACGAACTACAAATTCAATATGAAATACATTCATCAATTGACTTTGTGGAAGAAAAATTGAAAACTGGTAAAAAGGACATGCGAGATCTGTATTTAGGACTATTGTACTCTACAGAAGATCATAAAATGTATCCTTTATTTTTTCAAATTTTTTGTCAAAAGAAACAGTTTATCATCCATGTTCATTAAATTTTTTTTTTTTAAATTTAAAGCACTGAAAATAAAATTATTTAAAAAAGATGCCTTTATTCACACAAAAACTTCAAAAACCATTTTTTTTTTATGTGTGATTAATTCAATTTTAATTCTATTCTAATTATACAATCTAAGATGTACTCACATCTAACTTGATTTTTTTTAAAGTAAAACATTGCCAATTGCCATTGACTTGTAAATAGGAGTAGGTATATTATTATTAACCCACCTACTTTCAGGGGAATTGCTTTTTTTTAATTTTAATTTAATATACTATTAACAATTTTAAAAAAGAATAAAAAATATTTTGGTACATTTTCCAGTGTAAAAAAGTTAAATCTTTTTCAAATACTTTCAGGTTTAGTCGTTTAGAGGCTTTTGAACAGACTTAAAAAAAAATAGAAAAATTAACACAGGTCAAAAACTATACTTTTATGCCATAATATTGGCATAAAAATTATTGTTACTATACTAATGTGTAATTAGAATATATTCAGAATCAATTTTTATGTGTCCTCGAGTTCGACAAGATTTGATACACTTATAGATATTTAAAACCCAGAGTGGTAGGTCGATATAATGTTCACGCGCCTAGCAATAACAAACCAGTATCCTAATTTATATATATATATATATATACAAAAAACTATTCTATTTTAATTTTTTCTAAAGAATAAAGTTTATTTTTCAAAATATATAAATGCTAAATTAATTTTTTGTATCTCTCATTTGTCATTGTAAATTTTCTTTAACAATTAATCATTAGATATGGATATGTAACAAATACTAAAGTAAAATTTTTTGTTGTGATAGATTCTAGCAACTTGTTACTAAGAGATAATGAAATACGTTTTGTAAGTTAAGGATATTTTTCTAGACTATTTAATATTTTATTCTATTCAATGACTATAAAATGTTAATGCATTATTTTATTTTATATATGTGATTTTCAGATGTTCCGAAAATTGCATACAGCTTATACCGATTTAATGTGTAATCCGTTTTATATTCCTGGAGATTATATTACATCCGAGTAAGTATTTATAAATATATAATATTACTTAATATATTATTATATAATAATAAATATATAATTCAAGCTTTTTAAAAATATTTTTCACAATAATTTTGAAAAGTGAACCAACATTTTGCGGATCATCTCACCTCTGTACCATTTTTTACTCTAATCAGTTATTCACTTCATCTTCACACATCTTCACTTCAAAAAATTATAAATTATAACCACTTAAAACCAAACACATTAAAATTTGATTTTTATACATCTAACTTCCAAAAAAATATCCTGTTTTGTAAAATTAAATGAAAATGTATGTCATTCTAAAAATTGAGAAACTAAAAAAAAATTACAACTATAAAAGTAATGAAATTATAAAATATATAATTATTTAAAAAAAATTTGTATTGTCATGATTTAAAATATTGTTTTTAACAATATCAAATGAGTATTTACAATTGAAATATTATTTCCGCTTCATATATAGTGTTATGATTTGGTTTTGATTTTTAACTTGTTTTAATGAAACATGTATATTGGAAATTCATACTTAATACACATAATACAAACTAAACAATTTAAAATTTTTTTACAGGAATTTCAACAAAGTTGCCAGAGGTATTTTAACTGGAAATTCATAAGTAGATAATTAATATAATAATTATATAATGAAAATTTTAAGTTGGAGAAAATAAATGATTACAATTTATATTATACGCAACTTTATTTTATTATTTTTTGTGTTTTATAAAGATTAAAGATGTATCTTATAGTTTTTAATATAATTTTATTTAATTTTTTTATGGTCATACTTGCATACATTTCAAAATAAAAATAATTTGAAAATGAAATGATCCTGTTAACTTACTAGTTCCTTTAATTAATTTATTTATAATATCGTCCCCGTTCATGCAAAACACACCAAGTCCAAAAACATGAATCAGCTTTTGCAATTTTTTCAAACTTTAAATGTATACCATATGTAACCAAATTTTTTTTCTTTCTTTTTTTAATTGAGTTTCCCTTAAGGGAAGTAGCTGTTTATGAGTAGTAGTAAATAATATGACACTGTGAAATTTATAGTTCTTATTATTGTTAAAATACAAATTTCTAAGTCGATTTTTTGGACTTAGTGTACTTTGCATGAACGGGTACGATATGTAATATTCTAACAACATAAGACTTTCAAGAAAAAAAAATTAAGTGCATATTATTAAATTCACCAAACTTCCAAAACTTTCGATTTTATTTTAAAACTGAATGTATTCATAATACAATGTGTTTTTTTCTGTGTATGTATACATGATTTATAGACTTGTGGTAGAAAAAGTATGTCATTGATTTTCAACTCCAATATATTTCCTGTATGAAAATGAAGCTAGTTAGTACTTTTGGGAGGTCAAAATGAAAAATTCCTTAAAATATTTCAAATAATTGGGGAAACAAAAAAAAAAAATGACGAAATCAATTTTCTTATTTCTTAGGTATAGTAACTTAAAAACTTAACATTACTTTATATTTTCATCAAATTTTTATACTACCATTTTCCATACAAGAAAATAATATTTTGACTTTTTAAACTATTTATAGATGGGAATTGAAATTTTTATATATTTCTATAAACATTTTCACATAGGAAAAAAGTGTGAAAATTTAATAGAAAATTGAAAGGTTCATCATAGGTAGTTCATATACCAAATTATTAAAAACATTGTAAATACATAGTCAATATTTTTTTTTATAAAGTTTGAAAAGTTTAAAATTTTTTTTTTTAATTCTACATTTCACAAAATCTATAGATATTTTATTTAAATTGTTATTAGGTTTTTTCTATAAATATTGTTAGAAAATTTTTGCTGGGTCAAATAGCTCAAAAATAGATTTCTCATAAGTTATTTTAATTAGAGTTAAAAAACAATTAACATGATAGATTTTTTTATACCCATTTAAACTTTAAAGTTCATATTTTAACAAAATTCATCAGAAACCGACAATGTGCAAATCATTTTGTTGTCGAAAAAATATGTTACCCGCATACATTTTAATTTTCTAGTGTATTTTCTTGTATTTTTATATATCTGTGGATGAATATTATGATTGTGATTGACCAGCATGTTTCTAACCCGCTGGAACCGCTGTTTGGTTCGCTAGGTTGTGATCAATATGATGAATTAAAAAACGACGTCTACCTATCACAAGTAACATAGTTTTGCACTGAATTAAAAAATGACAATTTATAGTTGCTGACGAAGCGTTACAGCAGCGCTGAATTATCGAAGGCACGGTTACACTCTGTATATTAGAAATAAAATTAATTTTGTATATTATTATGTTAAAAATTGTTATTTTATAAAAATGTTCTTATACCTACCCTAAAAATACTATATTGCTATACATATAAAATGTGGGCCACGATGGTGTTTTTCGGCATTTTTAACAGTATACTTAAAATAAATGCGATCAAGATGTAATTCCAACTGACCAATCAGTTGTTATTTGTTTGAGTCCTGGACTTTCGGTATAAGATATAAAAAAAATGCATGCATAATAATAATAATAAAAATGAAACATTGCCCCTTAAAAAAATATGAGCAGTCTTATCATTTAGCATACTTCTTATTCCTTATGGTTTTGGCATTAATCCTTTATCACTATTTCTATATACTAGTTTGTTATCATTAAAACAATTTTGATTTTAAATAATTTTTATTTTTTTTAACTACAATATAAATAATATAATATAATATAAAAATATAAAATACTTAATAGGTAAGTGCTAAGCAGCAGCTAATAAGCACTAATTTGTAGCTAATACGCACTAATTTGTAGCTAATACGCACTAAGCACTATGTAACACCAAACTATTTACCTAAATAATGCTTACTTAAATATTTAAATTTTTTCACTTTTAGTGATGTGCCCGGAACTTAATGACTGGAGTCTCCCGCATCGAATGAAACAATACGATGGACCAAAATCAAGATGACATTAGAGCTACAAAACATCTGGTTTACAAAGCTGATAGTAATAGATCTAAATCTGGTTTGGATGAGCTGGATGAGCTTCCCCGAGATCTGAGTATTTCCTACTGGGATTTAATTACGTTGATCTTAGCTATTGTTAGCCATGTCATTGACGTTTGCATTGATTACAATGTTGCCTATCAGTATTACAGATATGAAAAACTACATTATTTTGTGTTGACAATTACTTTTATACTAGTTCCTTCCATAATAAACACTTATATGAGTTTAAAAATGTGAGAACAGCGCTTAAGCTAAAAAATAAATGATTTTATTGATTTTGGTCTTATTTTAAGTTATTCTATTCAAGAAGATGTCCAAAGAACTACCCAAAAATTACTTACAAATCGACTATTATTGCCATTCCTATTGCTACTTCAAATGGCTCCTGTATTTAGGTATGTAATTTTGAGACTTTATAATAATATGACAACTGATTTATTGTTTTATAAAAATTTGTTGAATAGTTATATTTGAACAGAATTTATCTGTAAGTATTTACTATTTAGTATCTACCTCTCTAAGAAAATTGTTTTAGTTATTATAGTTAACAATAACAATTATCTGTGTGATAGATGATAATACCATTTATTTTAAAATATTTTATATGCCTTGTAAATGTTGTAATATAGTTGTTTGTATGTAGGTATTATGATGTATTGAAATATGCGTTAAAGTCTCGTAGTGCTGCTCGTAAAGGAAATTATGATGATCAGAAGAGCTATTATGCTTTAATGGCTAAAGAAGACTCCTACGTGTCATTGTTGCGAATCTTTGAATGTTTTTTAGAAGCTGTCCCTCAGCAAATATTACAAATATTTATAGTTTTGGCTGAGAAAAAACAGGGTTCTACTTTTCAAAGTAATATTATTATTTGTAATTTTCATTTTAAGTAGATACCTACTATTGTCAACGCCCGATAGGCACACCGAGTTTTAGGATTTCTAACATTTGACTACAGCTACTGTAAGATTTAATAATTTGATTCAAATAAATTATCTATTCATTTTTGTACTAATTTCTCATAATCATATAAAAATAAAATTATGGCAAACACTCATCACCAGCCCATATTTCGAGCGACCCACCGAGATTTTCTCGGTAGCATATCCGGGACAGATTGTTGTTGGAGTTTCAAAATTAATAAAATTTATATTTTTAAATTTATATTAAACTATATTTTTATTTAAAGGTTATTGAAGCCCAACATTAGGACTTATTCATATTCAAATAAAAATGATTAGGTACCATTTAGTTTAAAGGTTTTGTAATACTATTGTTAGTTACAACTCTTAAGCCTTAAATACCTAGTCCTTGTGTGATATATTATACAAACAATGCAGTTTAGGAAGGGTTGTATTTCCGTGTGTTGGGATTACTGATTAGGAAACTGGGGAAGGGTCTCTTGCGTCTGCAGGTTGTGCATTGTCAGTTTTTACCATTGTTCGGTTCGGAGAACAAAGTTTTCAACTATGACAGATATTCCCTGTGCACCTCCTCTCTCTGAGAGGGAGGGTCTGTGCGCTCACCTAATTTAAGCATTTGTGACTTCTTTAGTTCTTCCTGTGGAGGTACCTGAAGGATTATTTTTTTAAATATCAGTCTTACACCTCTACTAATTTGTGAGGAAATTTCTGCTATATCTGTCAAAATGTGCCAAATCGCGGCCCAGAACTTCAAAAATCACTTTCATAATTGTTGAGGGCCATCAATCTTACTGATGTAATTTTCTGGACTTATGCATAAAATGGTATGATGTAGCGAATAAAATAAAATAAACCTAATTTCTGCAAGTTGTGTCGTTTTTTTTTAATAGCCTTTCAAAACTGTTTGGTTTTTTTTTTAAATTAAAACTTTCTTATGTAAATTGAATCATTTAAAAATAAATACCCCTTAAAAGTAAATTATTTAGCTTTAATATTAGTTAAAATATTTAATTATTGTGTAACGCCTATAATATAAATATATTATATTTGTTGTCTTTGTTTGAAATATTACAGTGCACATTTGAATGGTTTTAAGTATTGAATATTTGAATGCATATATTATAATGATTGTAAATAATAGTATAAGTTTATAATAAATAACTTAGGATAGGTAGTAAATTGACCACTATTATAAAAATTTATAACTATATATTATTGATTTCAGTTATTCATCAATCTGCATCTATTGCAAGTTCAACCATAGGTATTGCTTGGGCTATGGCTTCATATCATAAAAATGTAAGAATTGCTTATGAAAATCGAAAAAATATCGGCAATACAGGAACAGTGTTACAGTTTTTATGGCACATAATGATTACAGGTATATTAAACATGTATTTAAGATTTAAAAAGTATAATATAATAGAATAATTTTAAACTGGTTTTAAACTTATATTCAAATGGTTTAAGACATCATAATATTATATAAATGCATTATGAAATCATTTTATCTAAATGTATAATAATACTTTTCTGTGTTACAATTTGTAACACATTTTTATTTTTCAGTCTCCCGAATTTTGTCTATTAGTTTAGCTGCTATAGTGTGGCCACAGTCAACTAGTATTTTTTGTATGGTTCATTGGCTCTTTATGACATTGTGGATTTTCAAATATCAGAACGTAACATTTTGTATGCCATCCAACCAATCTGAAAAAAGTAGAATCATGAGATTTTTTTTTTCAACAATACTCGGTCTCGTCTACATTTTTACTTATTTATCACCCAGTGAAGGCCAAGGGAATTCAAGAAATCGTTACTTAGGGTATTATGGAGTATTCCTAGTAGAAAATGTAGCTGCAGTAACTATTTGGGCTATCACTGGTACGGATCAAAACTATTGGTACTACTATCCACTGATGATAGGTTCGACAGCACCATTTTTTGTTGGAATTTTGTTTATGACAATATATTACAAATTTTTCCATCCTCATACAATCATATCTCTTACATAAATAATATTGTTGAACCAATAACTCTAATAATATGACCACGTTTATTGCAGACATTCTTAGGTAAAATTATCATTGGAATCAAATGATCTGTTAATTTATATATATTTTTATACATTAAATTAATGAAAACTATTTTATTATATTATTAAATTGTTTAATTATATACATATTATAAACATTAATATAGAAAATTTTTGTAGCAAATTTTACATTGGTGATCTAGAGCCAGTCGGTTTTTGAATTACCACCATGGTATAATGTTTATCTGTAACAAAAAAAAATGGTTATGTACATAATTATATTATATTATTTATAATCTCATACTCATGTAATATCTAAGATGAATATGATATATTATATACTTAAACTAAATTGACATAAAGACTAAAAATATTTTTATATACATTTCCTATGACTTAATTATTTCAATAAATTAATTGTTATACATAAGAATTATTATTTTTTTAAAAAGCATTTTTCAAAAATGACTAAATCATATAATTGAGAATAATTGTTATGTTGTAATTGTGGAATGTGTAACTGCATTTATTTGGTAAAAGTAGATTATAAGCCAGGTTAAACTGATAAAAGTTATCTGGGTAGTAGATTAACAGTATTTAGCATGTATATCTGCAGGTGTGGATCTAGAATTCTGAAATGGGGGAGGAGGGAAATTTTTTAAATATATTATATTTATATTTAAATAAAACTATAATAATTTAAGTACATATGGGGAGAGAGCTAAAGACCATAGGCGGAGATTAAAAAGGTCTAGGGGGCCCTCCTAAAATTATTATTCAATATTTCGAAGCTTTCCTATGTTAATAAAATAATAGGAATAATTATATATAGGATTATTTAACCCCTCTGAAAAAATTATACCTTTATCAAATCACAAATTATGATAAAAACTAGTGATGGGCACTACCAAATAGTTTGTACTCAAATGTTACTTGGTAGTCTATATGGACTATTGAATATTTATTCGGTAGTTTTATTCCAGGACTGAATAGTAAAACCAATCCAAGAACTATTTGATAGTTTTATTCATAGGCTGAATATTAAAAACTATTTTAAATGCTGAACAGAGCAATGAATAATATTGATTTTACAATGGTGTGTGTTTTTTATTTATTTATTTATTTAATTTTTTTTTTTTTTATGAATCACTTTTGGGGGCAGTATTAATGCTTTGATTTTCGTCAACAGCATCTTTTTTGGTAAGAAAGTAAATCTTTTTTTTTTTGGGGGGGGGGGGGGGGAAGGTAAAAAGTAAAAAATGTCCAATAGTTTTCAAACGTGTCATGAAAAACAAAACAAACATATTAAGAGATTTTTACTCAAAAACAGTTTTTAAAAATGAATTTTGTGTTTTATTGTAACTAGTAAAAAAATAACCTAAGATGCGTGACATCTTAACAGAACGTTTTTATTAGCGATTTCTATGCATCATACAATTTTCGAAATATTGCAATTCTTTTTGAGCAGTTTATAGGCATAAGAAAATTTTGAGTTTTATTAGATTTTATTTTTAATATTGCCGATAAAAACTTTTTTGATCAGTTCAAAAACTTAGAAATGTAATACAGAGGTCCTCATAAGTTTTTGTCAGTGAAAATAAAGCTAAAAGTTGAGAGTAAGTCTATAATAATTTTTCATGAGCGTCTGAAGTTCAAATTTGGACGAAATTACATCTAAAAGCGATAGTTTTTATTTGAATACCTACTTCAATAGGTTTTTGCTTGAATGAAAAATGAAAATGTCAGTATGTCAATAATTTTTATTCAAATAAAAATATCGATGGTTTTTTATTCGGTCAATAATATGCATAATTTAATAGGTAGGTATTCGATAGCATTGTAAAACAATCGAATAACTAGATAGATGTAAGCAATCGAATATATCGGTAATATTTTCAATCGGTAGTGCTTTTCGGCTTTCACTACTAAAAACCTTAAGGTCCCTTGGATCCTCGCCTGTATACCTGCAGGCCGCAGGGACAGCCTGGGAAAAAAATGCAGACCGATAAATTTACAAAATTAATAAGTGGGTACTGAGTATTTAACAGCTTTACAGTACTAAAAACTATTTTAGCCGACTTTTCCAGGCCAGTCGCCAGTGATATTCCAACAGACCAGATCCACGAGAATTTCCCGGTGGTCTAGGCGGTCCCTGACCTTTACTAACAAATTTTACCTGGTATCACCAAGATTTCGTTATTTTTGGTACGCAACCGCAGGTACGTCAGTTTATCGTTCTGGTCGTCTTTTTTGATCGCCACCTGTGATGTCACGATTAGCTGCTGCACTAATCCAGCGTACCGGACGGACATCGCATCGTCCATGTTGGATTTAATCGGAATGCCTGAAAAACGAAGTATTAAGTGAAGTTACTTATATTGCCATCTGGGTACGTGTCGACAACGGTGGCTGTCCGCAAGACCGCAAATAGCATACCAGCGTTGTTTACTATAACGAATCCGATGACACCGTCACTGGTCTGAATTCTCTTCAGAGTTTCTTCTATCTGAGTAGCCATTTCGTTTTAAAATAATATTGTATTCCGGCGGACTGTAATGTAGGTAGGCCGTATATCTGATTTATATAATATGTAAATGATATAGCCCGCGGCTTATTTTGGTAAAAATCAGAACGTGTTAGATAGCTGCAGATAGTTATTGGATTCGCCGACTATGTTCGGGATTATATATAGTATAGAATTTAGTTTGATTTGCGAAAAAAATATTTTTAAATACGAACTTTACCTGAACGACTAAACGATGTGCAGTAAACTCGGATACCTAATTATAAAGTGTGTAATATTTTAAACTATTTACACCACAGCAGCTGCGTACATAAAGCGGCGATCGAATATCTCAATATTATATTACTGAATTATTCGACCAGCGTATTCGTATTAATTTCTATGACCTGCAGTCTGTACAACTACCAGCCAGCCGTAGATTTATGTGAAAATATGATTCTAATACCTAGAGAGTAGAGTCTTAATATTCATAAAAAAAAAACATAGTAATAATATATTCATCACTCGTGCGAGTCGTGCTCGACATGAAATAGCGGAGTTCAGTACATACTACCTACATATAATATGGATAATAATATAATATGTAAACTGCATGTGGCTCACCACATGACAAAATAGATAGGTATCATCACAGTTGTAAAAGTTTTTGCTATAATATGCGCATCTCCTTCACCTCCGGTCAATATCGTATTTGTCCACTTCTGATAGGTTGATTTTGTCCATGTTATATATGAATGTATGTGATTGTCAGCCAATAAGAAGTGGAGAACTACGATATCGGTGAAGTAAAGAGCGGAGGTTGCGTATCAAAAAACTGTGATGACCTATTACCTATCTATTTTGTCATGAGTGGCACCATGTGGCACACTAATAATCTATCACCTACTGGTCAGTTGTGGGCACTGGCTATTTCAAATTGTACTACCTATTGTATGTATGGTATACAATTTTACGGTACCCTGGTAATTACCGTAAATACTATACCTTGGTAAATTCTGAAAACACGGTACCAAGAAAATGACGTATACCGAACACGATTAAAGATATAATATATAATAATATATTATTATAGCTCTTTTTGAGCTATTTATAGCATTGAGAAATTTTTCAAATTTTGAAATAATTTTTCAGTTTGAAATTCATAAAAATTTTTCTTTTCATATCTAACATTAGACACTTTTATAGACGATTTCTCATAAATTGTTCTACTTTAAAAAAAAAAAGTTTACCGGAAAGCTAAGCTATTTCCTAGAAATAATTACCCAATACTTCTAAATAGGTAGGTACTAAACCTTATCGAGCACTAAGACAGTGGTGCTATCGAGAACAACCTTGTACGGTACCCATTATATCAACCCGTCCAACTTTTCAAGTCAGAGTTGGCTCGGCTAGTCCCTGCAATACCACGACGCGTAGGTCAGCTCGCGGCCCGTGACTGTACTGAGGAACTGTACTATGGTAACGCCTGTTCGGTGTTTGGAAGGAACGGGTCCTGGAACGAATTCCTTTTTAAAGAACGACACGATGAACGAATTCCTTTTTATAAAAAAAGAACGAGAAAATGAACTAGGTAGTTCTTTTTTTAAGGAAAAATAACAAAATTGTTCGTTCCTTTCTAGTTCCAATGTTTTACACAGATAAGTATGTTAAAATGTAAATCAAGATATATTTTTATTACGGTATATCGACGATGACGGTGACTCGGTACCACGGCAGCGGCGGAGACCTTGGCACGGGGAGAGTGGTATGGAGATTTCCGTGCTAGGAACTCGGGTGCGTCAGCGGCGTCGGACCCTCGGAAACTCAACGGTTTTAGGGTCTGGCGGTGCGTGACTCCACCACCGTGGTGGAAAATTATCGAGTGTTGAGGATCGCGCTGACTCTCACCTTTTCGACCCACTGTAATCCCACATCGGCCGCTTCGCTCGTCTCCACCGTTTCCGCAGCACAAAATCTCGCCCCGCTTCTTGGTCTTCGCCGTCGACCGTCGACACATCGCCGTTAGCCGTGGTCGCTCCTGCGGCCGTCTCGGTCTGGCCACGCGGGTTGGGCAAGGTCAAGCCCGAATTATGGGGGGCGGGGGGGATGCCCCCCAGGCCTCGAAAGTTAGAATTTATTTAGGGGCCTCTAATTTGTCCATTACTTTTATTGTTATAGGCTATGTAACACTAAAACAATCACCTAAAAAAAAATCGATTATTATTTAGCAAGAAATAAAGCTTGTAAATTAAAATTTAAAAATAAAGTGATTCATTAATACATTATTCATTATTTATTGCTATGTGCCTATAAACCTAATAGGTATGTTTTAAATGAAGCCCTAGCAAGTACATGCACGAAAAAAAAATATTAAATAATAAACAATGTGTTCCAGGGTGAAGTGACCGGCCAACGTCATACGAAAGTATACCAAAAATTATGAAGAAATACCCTTGAAAAAGATTGAATCGAACTTTTTATTTTTTTAGTTATGTACAATTAACTTCTTTTTATCAAAACCATGCGTATCACACATTTGTTTATTTATCTTCAAAACTTTTCAACATTTTGACGTAATTTTATTTTTATTTTAAAGTTATTTAATTGTCCTATCAACTGACATACACAATTAAACCAGAAATGTGCTGATTATTTTTATTAAATTTAAAAAAAGAAAAAAAAGTTGGCAAAAATTAGTTATTTTAAATGGAAATTGTACATTATTCCAAATAATTTATTATTAACTATGAGTTTTTGTTTTTTGTATTATAACTAAAATTTACCGAATAGTATAAAATTAAACGAATGACGACCAATTAACCGACTCAATCCTAGGAAAACTAAGATTGTAACAGGAATATATTATGAAAACCAAACTTTCAAGGTATTCTAGGAATATTAATGTGTTATTCAGTATAATTCAGCAGAATAATACAAAAAACAAAAAACCCATACCAAGTAATAAATTATTTGGAATAATACACGATTTCCTTTAAAAAATGCTAATTTTTGCCAACTTTTTTCTACTTTTTTAATTTAATAAAAATAATTAGTGCATTTCTAGTTCAATTGCGTATTTTGGAATGTTGATAGGACAATTAAATAGCTATAAAATAAAAAAAAAATACATAAAAATGTTAAAAACTTTTGAAAATACATAAACAAATGCGTGATATGTATGATTTTGATAAAAAAAGTTTGCCCATAACTTAAAAAATAAAAAAGTTAGACCCAATCTTTAAAGGCTATTTCTTTATCATTTTTGGTATACTTTTATATGACGTCATTACGAACACATTATATAGGTACATTAATATTTTTTTTTTTTCGTACAAGGGCCTCATTTAAAACTTTGGCCCCTGGGCCTCAAAATGTCTTAATCCGGGCTTGGGCAAGGTCGTCAAGCGTCCGAGCAAAGGCGCCAGCGACACTCGTCAACCCGCGGGACAGGTCGTGAGATTGCATGCAGAGGTGACCAACAACACTGCATATCCGCTGCTTCCGACTCTGGGGTCTGCCCGTGGCCTGCACTTGCAGTAGTTGTGTACCCATATCAATGGCCGGCAGACAGAAGAGGAAAAACTAAACGCGTGAGGTATTCGTTGTTTTCGTCAGCGTAAGTGCCACGATTAAAGATATACGATACCTATCTTTAATCGTGGTAAGTGCTGAGCCATTATGTTAACTACAATATATGTCTTCTGAGATAGGTATCGAGTAATAATATGGGGTTTACCGCATCGATGTTATAATTGTTAGTTGTCATCTTTTATTTGAGCGAAGATAATAAAATGTACGTTAGAATTTAATTGACAATTGCTAATGAGTTAAATACAAATCTTCCAACACATTACACAGCAGAGACCGATCTCCAAGAAAATCTCCCAGACGACGACTTACCTATTACTAATAGCCAACTAGGACATATGTTTGTCGTTCTCGTCAGCCTGCAGCATTTCGAGCGATTTAATTTTTCTAAAGACCATTATTGATATAATAATATTATACCTAGGATAATTTCTGGTACCTATTACGATTTGTATTATTCTGTGACTCGATTTGTACTTTTACCCTATGTCCTAGCTAGTGCGGGCGAGTGCGTGCGTTTTATATACTGATCATGCTGTTCTGCACGCAATGCGTTGCCCGCATGCGGCGAAATACAAGCTATTTTGTTTTTCCCCGCATGCGTGCAAACCAGCTAGGACATAGCTTTAGCCTTTAGGTGATCTTTTATATAATTATATATGTTACGGGAAAGTAGGAAATTGAGCATTGTGCTAGCACAGTAGGTTAAATATTGAATTAAAATCATATAAAACATCTTACTGAGTTCTTAAATAATAAGAAAAAAAAACTTGAATTAATAGACTCTTCAAATATTAGTTGCCTATTAATAGTTTTAAAATCTATTATCAAATATGGCATACCTCGACCTGCTGAAGTTTTAATATTTTTATCTAAAAGTGGTTTGAAATGAATAAGAAGATGATTGATGAATATTATTGATTATTATTAAACTTTAGTTATTTTAATAGTTCCATTTAAATTAATTATTTAATTATTACTAAAAAGTAATGTTAGACACATACCTATTAGCATTATGATAGCATTATAATATTACTTTATTAATTATATTATAACATACACAACTATTATTCAATTAGTATTTAAACATGTATTTACTGTATATCTTTATAAAAGCCGTTTGGCGTGTTACGGGGTGTCCGAATGGACAACCCGTATCGTTAAATAAAAATACGATGGTTTATAGCGGTAATAAAATATATCTATTGCTATAGAAAATATATATTATATCGACAATATTGTGGATCAGTAAAGCGTCGATTTGCGCCGACCAGACTTATTTAAGTGAGTCGGCGCAATCGGTGGTGCTTGGGTGGTGGTCGGGCAACAGCCGGACCCTACTTTACAATGAGATAGGTTTAATAATATAATATGTATATTATACAACAATCAGTATTGGGCTGGGGAGCCGGCCTTCGTCGGTACAGACTTAAATCAAGCGGTACCCCGACGACGAACCTGACCCGGGTCGGACAGGATCTTGGTACTGACGGCGTTGTTGTTCGCCTGTGAACTCGCACCGGTCTCACGCCGTGGAACGGTAACCGGCGATGTTTGACGGTCGAACGATGTTTGCGACCGTGGAGTGACGTATCGTCGGTGGCCGGTGATCGAACGGCGCTTCAGCCGTGGAGCGACGTTGTTGTTGGTAGTCGTTGGTCGAACGATGCTTGCAGCCGTAAAAGCGGCGTATCGTC
>NC_042494.1:56710730-56763683 GCF_005508785.2 Acyrthosiphon pisum
AAAATAGCTTGTATTTCGCCGCATGCGGGCTACGCATTGCGTGCAGAACAGCATGGTCAGTATATAAAACGCACGCACTCGCCCGCACTAGCTAGGACATAGGGTATTTTATATAGGACATATGTTTGTCGTTCTCGTCAGCCTGCAGCATTTCGAGCGATTTAATTTTTCTAAAGACCATTATTGATATAATATTATACCTAGGATAATTTCTGGTACCTATTACGATTTGTATTATTCTGTGACTCGATTTGTACTTTTAGCCTTTAGGTGATCTTTTATATAATTATATATGTTACGGGAAAGTAGGAAATTGAGCATTGTGCTAGCACAGTAGGTTAAATATTGAATTAAAATCATATAAAACATCTTACTGAGTTCTTAAATAATAATAAAAAAAAACTTGAATTAATAGACTCTTCAAATATTAGTTGCCTATTAATAGTTTTAAAATCTATTATCAAATATGGCATACCTCCTGCTGAAGTTTTAATATTTTTATCTAAAAGTGGTTTGAAATGAATAAGATGATTGATGAATATTATTGATTATTATTAAACTTTAGTTATTTTAATAGTTTCATTTAAATTAAATATTTAATTATTACTAAAAAGTAATGTTAGACACATATTAGCATTATGATAGCATTATAATATTACTTTATTAATTATGTTATTATAACATACACAACTATTATTCAATTAGTATTTAAACATGTATTTATTGTATATCTTTATAAAAGCCGTTTGGCGTTAATCTTATAATAAATAAATAAATAATTATTACTTTGATATACAAAGTCGACCAGAATTTTTGCATTTACACCGATTGATTTTACATAATAATACAGTCGCGTAATGACTCGTAACCATAGGCGGAGCCAGAAGTATTGTTTAGCGTATGCAGAATCTAAATCAGCCCACCACAATTTATGGGGAGGGGGTTTGGGGGGTTATCCATAAAATCACTATTTTTGGATATTTTATAGGTCACTGTAATTAGTTGTTATTTATAAATTGTAAGCTTATTATTTAATTATTAGCTTATTCATTATTCAAGCTTTTAAAAACAAAATTTCAAATTTTTATTAATTTTAAATAATATGCCGAATGTTAGCGTAGTTGAATTCCTCCAGCGGTTTACAATTTATTATTTTGAATTACATTATATAGAAAAATACGGTTAGGAACTGTCTTTGCTTGGAAAATGAATACATGGAAAATACATTGTTAGGAACAAATATAATGATTAGCATTTATAATGATCATTAGACTTCAGCCAAATTAACCATTCATAGATTTTACTTTTATTAATTAATTTTAAACTTGAGTCAAAGCAGCCTTTGGGGCGATTAAGGCGTGCAGCTGCATACCCTGCACGCCCCGTGGCTCCGCTTATGCTCGTAACTAAACTTTTAGCTGTTCTATATATTTTATTAAATTTTAATCAAAAGATTTTAAATAAATCATTAATAATTCGTCGTTGCATCGCTGAATATTTGATGATATTTTTTTCCAATGGTATTTAACCGGATACCACGATTAAAGGTATATTATCTTTTATCGTGGCTGATACGCCGATAGTTTCCCGCCAATTATATTTGGCATCGTGTTGATAATATTATAGTATATCGAGAAACTGATATTGGTAAAAAAAAAGTATTTGTCCAACACTCCGGCTATACCATATATATATATATATATGTCCTGTCCTAGCAGTTACTTAGCCCGACTTATGTCAACTTGAGAACTCTAAAAACAAGACAGTGTGAGCCGTTACTTTTTAATTTTCTCTAGTGTTCCGGTCTGAAGTTGACAAGAACTCGGGATTCAAGACGCGGGTCGGATTAATCAGATTTGTGGCGTAGTAAAAGTTGTTGACGTGCAGGATCATTGGATTATCGCGCAGCGAAACATTTAACATCCTTGCCAAACGAAATCATGCCCAGAAACGTAGAGATCAAAGCTCGCGTCGAAGACTTGGAGGCCGTCAAACAGCGCATTTTAGCATTACGGTCGAACGCTGCTTATGACGTCTGCCCGGATACCACGATCATGAGACAAAAAGACTCGTTTTTCAATTTACCAGCCGGTAAATGTGGCAAATTGAAACTCAGACAAATGGTAGGAAATAAATAATTTTTACTGTAGTTATTTGAAGGTACACCGTACACACAAACAATCTTGAGGTTTTTCTATTTGAGTGTTACTATAAATATATTAAAACAACTATATAGTAATATTATAGTAATTACATCTTACTACCAACAATGATTTATTTTGGTGATGATCGATATATTAAATTTTCCAAAGTTAGAATTGAAAGCTGTTTACCTAAACAACAAATGCTAAAACAGTTATCATTTTTACCCAGCCCTCCACAAAAATGCAGGACATTGGGTATGACAGTAATAATATAATATACAATGTAAATCAAAGCATAATAATCAAAAAATAGTTTTAATTGATTAAAGATTAATTATTGTATTTGTATAAAATATTACATGCTTACTATTATAGTACTATGTATTTATCATGTTCACAGGGTCTTTGTAATGAGTTAATTTATTATGACCGCGAGGAAAGCACTGGACCAAAGTTAAGCTCTTATAATAAATGTCAAGTAAACGAAGATGTTGAAAAAGTACTAACAAATGCATTGGGTATGTGGGGAGTCGTGAATAAAGAAAGAAGTTTGATCATGGTTGGCCAAACAAGAGTGCATTTTGATAGGGTTGAAGGTCTTGGGGATTTTGTAGAACTGGAAGTAAGTTTTTAAATATGATATTAAAAAATAAATTTATTAATTTTAATTATTATTCATCTAGGTAGTTTTGAATGATAGCCAAACAGTTGAGGATGGACAATCAATTGCAGAAGACCTGATGTCTCATATGGGAGTTGAAGAAAAAGACTTGATATCTGTGGCATATGTAAACATGCTTGTTTAAAATAAATCAAAATACCTGGACATTTTATTTTAAAATAAATAATTTTATTGCTATTATGCCCAAAAGTCTGAAGATTTATCAGTTTTATTACTGCCAAATGAAATTGAGTGATCACTTTCTTGTAATTTTTTACTCGTTGACAAAGTATCCCCCTCATTTGAACGGTCTCGCTGCACAGGTGTTTGTTTATGTGGTGAATCAATTACTTCTGTTTGTTTAAGCAATTGTAAATCAACATTATCATTGTTTTGAACTTCATTGTTAGTGTCAGGAAGAAGTGTGTTTGTTGCATCTGATTCAATTTGTAGTTTGTTTACTTTTGGAAATTGAGTAGATATATCAGATCTATTCTGAGAAAGTTCAGTATGATAATTGGATTTTTTAATTGGAGACTCAGTTCTTGAACTAACTTTATTTACAGGTGATTCTTTGAACATATAATTTTCTTTAATACTAGACGACAATAATTTTACTGGCGAAATATTTGTAGAATTTGTATAATCCTGAAATTTAGTATTTCGTAAGATTTCAGGGCTTGTATCATTTTCAGACTGTGAATGGTTTATGGATCGCCTAATTGATCGGTGATAACCAATCTTGTTGGCAAGCTCTTTTAAATTAATTTTATTACTGCTGCATTTCAATGCATCTAAATCTGAGTCGTCTGAAAAGTTTGAACGAATTTTGTTGTATGACTTTTTATTGTCTCTAATTAATTTGAAATCTATGTTATGTCGTGTACGATTTAATTGGAAATTTTTCAAGTTTTGTTCCATTTTAGCAGTATTAATTTCTAAAGTTTTCAGTCTGGATTCGGCTTCTTGTATTATATCATCTTCTGTTAGATTATCAGACTCTAACACTGTTGTTGAGTAATCTGTAGTTGTTGAAGAAATGTTCTGGTTGGTAAAACGGTTTTTTTTGCTGGAATCATCAACAAAGCATAGTTTTTTTTTTACATTTCTATTTTCATAGTCTGTCTTAGTTGATGGTACTTGATGAGTTTTTTCAATTTGTTTTGCCAAATTTGATGCTCTATTTGATAATTCTTCAATCCTAAGTCGCTGGACTTTTATAAATTCACGCAACTCCTCATTGTCTTTTTGTAATTTTTTCACCAGTTCTCGATCCTGTACCTAAATAAAAAATAATTTTTAACTTAAAAGTAAACAAAATATTTAAATATTTTTTAACTAACCAAGGAAGAATCTATTATTTGAATGTTATTATCAATTTCTTTTGAACATATTTGCTCAACTTTCTTATATCCTTCAAACTCGTCAAGTTTAGATTTTATTTCCCCTAATTGTTTTGCTAAATCAATGTTTTGTTCTTGCAGCAGTTTAATTTGACTGGATTCTTTAATTGTTGTTTCATTCATGCAATTTAGTGATTCTCTTTTTAACCTGAAAACATCCATTATAGTAAAAGCATATTTTATTATTTTATAGGTGCAAGTATTAATAATACTAACATTTTTTCATGCCTCAAAATGTCCATTTCTTTTAATTTTAATTCATATTTTTGATTTTCAATATCTTGTAATTTTTTTTTGTGTTCTTCTTCTGACTTATTAAATTTTTCCTGCATGAATTTTTCTTTTTCCTGTACCATGAAGTTATATTAGTTATTTATTTATTCATTTTATTAAGATACTTAATTGGAATAAAGTTAAGTAAATTAGTATAATATTTTATAGCATAAGAAATAAGAATTAAAATAAATTAAGAAGTCTGATGTTATTTTAATTCACAACAATTAAAAAAAAAAGTATCTATTCCCATCACTTTTAGAACATTAAAGACGGATCATTAAAGCTACGTCGTGTATGGGCGTGGTAACTATGATTACAACTGGTAACCATAATAGTTGAGCAGTTGAGCTGTAGTTTAGTCTTGGTATACTTGGTTGCAATTTTGTTATTACACATTACCAAAAAAGTAACGTTTAATCAGAATGTGATTTGATCGACGCAATACGACACACAACATAGCTATGAAGAGTGTGAATTTGGCTTAATCTCTGTTGAAAGTCAGAGAATATTATGATTCTCTTACAATTAACTTGTATAGTATTTTTAAAATTTTGAAATTTTTTATATTTCTAATCGATATAATGAACATTATATTTTGGGTGTAATGGAAAAAACACAATAACTTGCCTTTAGAAATATTGTCACTATTCAATTTTATAATAGGTATTCTTACACTAAAACCTAAATTGGTCGAGTTCTACTTAGACTGCGTAAACACAGTTTGTCTAGGTGGTACGTGTGTAAGATGGAGATAACACATGCAGGTATGACATCCTCTGTAATTACTGATCTAGAAATCAAAATACTGCTGACTACTAAGGGCCTGTTCTCGTTTTTATTATAAAAATTATAACCAAAAAAAATCTAGAAAAACAGTTTTCAACAAGTCGTTTGACAATTTGCTGACAGCTCTCTGCTATTCAGAAAATGCTGATTAATAAGTACGACCCACCATATCGCCATTTCCACCGGCCCTGGTTGTAACAATTAGTTAATAATTTAAGTAAATGTAAATACTTTAGTAGTTGAGTGTATCTAACATAAGTTTTGTGACAAATGTAAACATAAAATAAGTATTGAATGAGTAATATAACAATTATAGTAAACATTTAAGGTGTGGACAAAAATCATTCCAGATTTGATTTGATAATTTAGGTATTTTATGTAACAGATGATTATGGCAGTAAGAAGTATAGTGAGTTGGAATATAAAAAGGAGTTTGATTTCCAACATATACAGTAAAAAAAATATTTTTGTTATAAGATATAACAGTTTCAGTCATTAATTTATGATTTTAATTATAATATAATTAAACATTCTATAAAACCAATAGAAAATACAAATATATTATATCTATATAATATATTTATATACTTACTGTTAAAGATGTTAGCTTTTTTTTTTGTAGATACCTAACAAAAAAAAATTAAAATTTTATGTTGTTATTTAAATTAACATTGTTCACTCACTTCAATTACATTAATTAATTGATAGAGCTGCTGTTGTTCTAAACGGAGCTGTTGTGTGGCATATTCTACTTCTTCTTTTTGAAACAAAAATTTACTATCACGAGAATGAAAATGAGCAGCCAGCATTTGTTCTACATCAGCAACTTTCTCTACCATTTCCTTGTTCTGTCTTTCCAGTTTTTTTAAGTGTTCTTTGTACTTAGTTTCTTCTTGAGCATTGATATTTTGGTGGTACCTGGAAATTAAAATTGATAAAAATGATGCCTTACAATTTATTGAGTATTATTACTTTTTTAATAATTTTTTTAAAGTATTTTTCTGTCCTTCATTTAAATTGAATGAGCACAGGATGTCCTCGACGCTTACAAGCCAACTATTTAATCTATGTTCAAAAGTACTACTCTCAATGTTGTTAGATTTGTTTGTTTCTTTACAATTTTGATTGATTTTAACTTCATTGTCTTGACTGTAATAATGGAAATTATTAATATACTGTGATAAGTTTACTTTTTATAAATGTGAATATAATTTAACTATCTGGCCAAAATGAAGAGGATTTACATTTTGAGTTTTTGATAAGGCTCTCGCCATTTTAATTTTTCAATAATTATACATCTACTGACCAGTTATTACATTAAAATTGTTTTACATTTTATTAAAATTATTATTATTATAGTATTAGGATAGTTTGACACCTGAGATTATTTTTTATAGTAGTCATTGATTTGAATAGGCAAGCCAACAATGAATGAACTTGTTTTTCATTAAAATAGTATTGGCACGTCAATTCGGTGATATCAGAATTCGGTTGAATGCCCAACGCTTCTAAAATATCCTGAACATCATTCAATTGAAAACTAGGCTTGGTGACTGGAATTTTTCGAGTGCTTTCACCCAGACGATTTACATAGGAAGAAAATTCATGTAAATTGCCCAATAACGGTACCTTGACAAAAATTGTACTTTTAGACGAGATGTAACGCAATTATTTTATAATGTAAGGTTTATAGTGTATGCGTGTAATATTACAAAAAAGTACAAAACAAAACATACTTCCGTAATGAACACAGACAATGTGAACACATTTTCTTGGTTCATCAGAAAATCGGCAACTAAGAGGTTGATGGCCTGAATCTTTGGGGAGGTGACATTTCTTTTGTTAGTGTTCCACGCAGAGCTGTTTTCTAGAGTAGTGATCATCTGTTCTCTTATGTGTGCACGCAGATTGTTAATGATCCCTTTATCTTTAAACCTTTAGAGGAGTAGAAACAAACAGAATAAACTAACATAAAAATACCAATCACATATGTAGGTGGTAGTAATTCAGTGATAAAAATGGCATACCACGGGTAAAATTTATTTTGAATGTCTGCATTTTCGGTGCCGGTATTGTGAGAAGTTAAAAAATCATTTTTCCACTTATCAACGTCCATAGTATGGTAGATATAGAGTAAGTTAGGCAAGTATAATAATTTTAACAGTACTCACTGCAAACTTGTAGATGAGTTTATTAATTTAATTTTTACCTCTATGCCAGTATAGTACCTTTATAGCTACATCGTAAGACGAAATTTCATATAATGTAATGTACTAGAAAATAGTACTCTTTTTATGTAGATGGGCACTAGTTAGAAGTCGATACTCAATAGACATTAGCCGGTCTACCAACTCAGTCACTCGCATCAGCAAGAGTAATGAGTATTCGACAATGAGCTTGTAAATTCGTAACTTGTAAGTAGTTTTAGAAACTGTAAAAAACCGTAAACAAAAACATAATATTTATAACGAAATGCTACTTAGTACTTGATAGTTGATAAACTGATAAGTATATGTTATCATGTCTTTAGTTTAGTAGTTAGAGAAGAACTTACTACCTACGTATTTCTGATTTGTCACTTGGTACCTAGTTGGTTAACTTATAATTATTATCATGACTCATGAGTAGTTAGTAGTTACAACTACTGTTTAGCATACAAGATCTATTAAGAAGATATTTTATAATATATTTATGTTTTTTAGATTCTTTATAGATCTTGACGAGCATGAACTATAATATAGGTCTTAGTTAACGGTCTAACCGGATTACCGGAACAGGATTCAAGATTTGTCATAATGATGTCTAATAATTCATTGAATAATTTATTACGACACGAATAATAGCACATCATAATAGTGGTCAGTGTTCGTAATTGTTATGGAAAAGGAATTATTCGTGAACAAATCGAGCGGGGCATAATGCAATTTTAAATAATTACAAATAATACGATTGTATAGTTGATTGGCTGTATGAAATATTACTGTACGATTTATAATGAATAGGGAAAATAAACCATATAAATAGAAAATTTTGTAAAATGGTAAAACTAAAAATAAAATTATTAAATGTTGCAGTCAAATAATCTCATATTACTAAAGGCACGCAGATGTCCCTGTAGCGCAGAGGATAGCGCGTTGGACTTCTAATCCAAAGGTCGTGGGTTCGATCCCCACCAGGGATGAATTGGTTAAATTTTTTTGCAATTTTTTCCTAGTTTTTTTTCTCTAACCATATAGAATTTATTTATTAATTATTAATTTTTATATAAATGGTATTGTTTTAATTAATTACAGTTGTAAAATTACGATCTTATGTGTAGTGCAACCACATTACACCTGCATCAATCGGTCGGCCCAGTGTCCAATTAGTTGGTGTACCTGTATTGTAGGTACCAAATCAATTGCTTATTTACTCACGACAGAAACTATTATTATAATATTATAGGTAATTTAATAATTTTTGTTTGGAGTGTTTTGACAGTATTTACTATTTTGACGCGCACACGTGATTTATTATCATAATAATAATATAATCGAGTGGGGCGGCTAACTGAGACTTGAGTGGCGTTGGATCATCGTGTAAGACATCATATAATTTTTTTTATTGTAAAAAATAACGCATCTATATGATTCTATAGATTTCTGATATGTAATGGTGTAAAAATTTTAAATGAGATGCGATTATGCGATATATTATAAATTGTAATCTAATAATATATAAAACTCTCGTCTTAGTGTACGAACTCCTATGCAACGACTCGACTGATTTTAATGACATATTTAGTAGTAGAGAAGTTCCGAGTAGAAAATCTGGTACCGAGTACTGGCCGAGTAAAATTGTTTATACTAACCGGGTATCGAGTATTGGCCGAGTAAAAATGTGAATACTTCTTAGGGCCGTTCTTACAATATCCGGTAAAGTGTCGATTAACGCTAACCGACTGATAACAGATTTTTTTACCGGCAGAATTTGGCCGGTTAAGTGTCGGTTAACTTTAACCAGACATTGTAAGAACGGCCCTTAAACTAGTATTAAATAAAAATTACTGATTAAGAAATTATTAATAATATACCTAATTTAAACAGTAAACACGAGATTTATTTATGTAATTCATAGAAGAAAAACATGATTTGATTATAATCAACTGGCTATTGTAAATCGGTTCAGTTATTCCAATATGTATTATGTACCAAAAAAAATTATAATTCATTACCCTAGAATTATAGATTTTTCCGTTATATTAATAAGTATGCATATATTTATAAATAGATTATCAGTTTTTGCCATTGGATATGAGCCGAGTAAAAATGTTGGTATTACGCCGGGTACCGGAGTAAGAGCCGAGTCTTAAATATGATATCGAGTACCCGGCCATCGAGTAATTGTCGGGTACCCGGAACATCTCTATTTGGGTAGGTATGAGAATAAGTCATAAAGTATTTTTCATCCTCCTACCACCAACCGAGGAGGTGCTCAAACGGGAATTTCGAGATTTATAGTGGACATTTTTGTTTATAAATGGTTGCAATTGGTTATAGGAGAAATAATTAGTAAAAATTAGTGTTTATTTATTATTGGTTGACATTGGTTATTCGGTTATCATGTCTTTACATTATCAGGTACAAGCTTGCGTCAAATCGAATTTTCGAACATTGCCTATATCAAGGTGGACGACATGGTCGGATTGCCTACCAGGATGGCTGAGTTGCACTTACTGCAAACCCAAAAGGAGTTGAACACAGAACAATCATAATTTTTTTAAGATTAACCATTTTTACGGACAACAAAGTGCATGTAATCAGTTAGTATATATTAATTATAAAATCATAAAATATGTATAGGTATACATGTATACATGTATACCTAAGCTCAAGTGGTGTTTGACGATGGTGTTAAAATCTACTCTATAGTTAGTGCTTAGTAATATTATATATTCTGCTTCTACTTTCTTCCAATATCGAAATATTGATCGTAAAATCTATTACTGCAGCAACCATCATAAATATTATAATCGAAAAATCAAACGCATTAAACGCACTAATGACAATTTATCTAATCGTGTTTCCGTTATTTTATTTTTTTTATAAATATTTTCGAATGTCAATAATTTGATGACCTACATCCTATAGACCTATATAATTTAATCATGCATTTGATCGAATTTTGGTGTCTTGAGTACGCCATATTGTAGATACGAGTTGTCCTAAGTCTAAGTTACGACTTATATAGGTACTTCATATTATAGTCGTACGACGTACATATCGTGTAGCTTTTAGTGGATATTGCTATTTGCTATTTTATTTATGTGCGACTTAGGCGTAGACTGTTTTGCATTTGTTGCGCGAAAGTGAAACTCACGTAGCTAGTGCCTGTGTTCGAGTGAAAATAAAGTTTCTAAACAATATATATTATATACGAACAGATAAAAAAGTTACAACTATTTTTATCCGTTTCAAAGTAAAATTCAATTTGGTGCTCAGATTTTCGTTTTATATAACATGGTTTCGAGTACCTACCTACAATGAATTGGCCACTGCTGACACCAGTATTAAATCAGTTAAAACAAAATGAAGTTTTTGCGCTAATATAGAATTTGGAAATTTAATTTAATTTTTTGATTCTTTTGTTATACATTTAGAATTTAATTTTTAAAAGCTGTAAGTGGAAATAATTTTTTATTTGTTATGAATAATGTTGCAGTTTTTTAACTAAACAAAGTTTAAAGAAAAATACTATTTTAATTTTTGAGATTTCATCTAAGTCAGGGACCTATTAGCTAGAATGGTATTTTAGATTGCCCAACATTTTTATATGATAATGTTACATTGATGAATCACAGTAGTAACATTCAATCACAATATGTATGTATATACTGTAAATATTCAAAGTTTTCCAACAGTTTTAGTTATATTTAAATTTAACCATCAATAAACAATGACTCAATGGAAATTATTAATGAACCATTATATTTATTTTGTGTGCCTAAAGTTTCGAAATTGAATAATTCACGAGCTCCGAAAACAAACCCATATTTTAATTTCCTATGTTATTTCACAAGATTAATAAAATAACATAACAGATTTATATTAATGAAGTATAATATTTCGTTGTGCAATAAAATTCACCAACTCCGTAAAGATTTACGCTTGCCGAACAGACACAATTACAGTCTACAGTATAATGTGTACAACAAAAATATGACATCGAGATGATCGATTAAAGGATGCTATATATTGACACTTAAAACCGTAGACTGGTGAAATCAGAATATTTTGTCGAGAAGTATAGTTTTTTAGTAGGTAATGACTGCAAAAATAAATTTTACGAGACGAATGTAAATTCATGATTCACGTATTACCATTTACCATTGAGTGCACATATATAGTATTAGGTATAGCAGTAACAAACTACAAAAAGAAAGGCCAATTATATTCATGCACGGATATTATAGAAGACAGAGTCGCAGCATAATAATATTTATATTTTTGGGGTAGACTGGTATTTGCCCAGTATTCTACAACAATAAACTCCCAAACCCGTTTTATTCCGGCTTTTTTTTTTAATCTATTTCAATTTCTATTTTTTTTCTATGTATACCTTTTTTGGGTTATACCTAAATCCAATATCTGTATACCTAATATATTCGTACCGTACGTCTTGTAAGACTTTTGAAAATATACTAAATATACTGTATTGCGATTATAACAAGCCCGAATTAAGACATTTTGATACCCTGCAGGGGCCAACGTTTTAAATGAGGCCCCTGTACGAATACAAAAATGTATAATATATTATTTAATATTAGGTGCCTGTTATAATAAATATATATAGGTATTAGGTATATAGCAATAAATAATGAATAATGTAGGTACCCATCACTTTATTTATAAATTATAAGTTACAAGCTTTTTTCCTCTCTAAATAATCATCGATTTTTTTTTTTAGGTGATTTATACAGTGTTACAGCCTATAACGAAAAAAGTAATGGACAAATCTGAGGCCTTTAAATAAATTCTAACTATCGAGGCCCGGTGGCTATGCCCCCCCTGGACCCCCTTAATCCGGGCTTGGATTATAACAGTGGTCTAACCATATACATACCTATATAGGTACCCAAAATCTTAGTTGTCTGTTGATAACATTCATTGTATAACAAAAAAAAAAAATACTACTTTTTGGGCTTATGAACAAAATAAAACTTATATTAACAATTTGACTGTCCTTTTTATAAGAAACAAATAACTGAAGAAAACTCAATACTGTAATATTATGTACTAATGTGCTAAATAATTAACTATTCATATTGTAAACTGGACAATACGTATATTTTAAGCAAGAACTTTTATATTTTAAACTTCATTTTATCTAGTGTCCACTCTGGTGCATATTTTGATCACATTGCTATTATAATTTGCTATAGATTAATACAAAAACATGGACTATGGATATATTCTTGATTAATTTACAATACATACCTAGGTATTTCACACTAGCTGTTTCTTTTCATGGAAGTGATGTACATGTACTCTTTTTTTTAATCTTTTTTTCAAAGAAATTATTATTAAATCAAACTAAAAATAAATATAAAATGTGGGTACCTATGCATTATAGTTTTATTTTGTTTTTAATCGACAGCATTCTGCAATTGAATAACTGAAACCAGGTTTATCGTTAGGTTTTTGAGAGTTTCTGCCTAAACAAAAATATTCGATTTTCGTTTCTGTCAATTTATTCTAGTTTTTACTAAATTATACTTTGATAAAAATTTAGAATTACCCAGGTACCACCACGACTACGAGGAGGTGGTTTTCATAATTAATAATATTGTGTTATAAAATCTACAGTACCTATAATCTAATTAATACAAAAAGTATAAAGGATAAATATAGTATTTTAATACTAAAAAATCAAATTAAACTAACATACTCTTTTTACAAATTTATAAAACATTATTGTCATTAACATGAATAGTTGTGGTTTTGACAAAATAGTGATACTATAAAATATTTATTTGTAGGTATCGATTTGTATGCAAAATTAAATTTAAAACCTTCAATTAAAATCATTAGTTTTCCATGTTTACTGTTTACAAATTCCATTAAAAAAAAAAAAATATTACCTATGTACCTATTTATTTTCAATTTACACGATTGTACCCCGATTACATATCATGCATGTAATGTATAATATACATTATCACCGCTAACTACACGTCCGATACCGTACACAAATAATGTTTTTTTTTTTTTTTTACAAAAAGCATGAATTTTATTAGATTTTATATTAATAAAAAAATCTATTTATATCATTGTAACATGCATTTCACATATTATAATGCATACATTAATTTCGTGGTAACTGGTAATATATGAATTTGATATTAGAGAATATAGATTGTTCAATTATAAATGTTTGGAGGGACAACCTGATTAAAACAGCCGTGCAACTCGACGGCGACGGCGATGTGACCGTCAGGTATTGCCCGTACTCGAACTATAATGGCGTATGGTAATTGTCGTGTGATAGTAGTGGACTGTAAAGGCGGAAAGGTAATAGAAAAAAAATAGAAAAGGAATATATATGATAATATGAGTTACAATTTATTAGAATGGTCGGTAAAAAATAATCCTATGCACTTAAAAACTAGTGTTAGTAAATATATGCGCACGCTCACAATACGAACGGCAAAAATAAATGTGTAGAAATAAAATAGCAGTATAAAAAAAATAATAATTCAAACTTCGCGAATAAATAAATACGGTAGGTAGGTAAACAACAAAATATATAGTACGTGTGTACGACCTGATAGCGGCGAGACTGATAGCGACGGGTGTTGACAACCGATGGTGCTACCGTTGTCCCGGTACGACGATGGAGAACAGCCTGCTGAAGGTGGTTGACCGGGCTGCGACGACACACCACAACGTCGACTTGGACCAAAAAACAGCCGACAGACGGCCGACTCAACACGTGAGAAACGTGGCGGATCGCACTGCGCACACAGCGGGCGGGCGATAACGACGGAACACTACGGTTTTGACACGGGCGGCCGCGACACGCGATTTGTGTGTGCAACGAGGGGCACGACACGGAACAATAAATTATTAGCACAGACGGCTCGAAACGCACGGAAAGCCAAGATGGCGTTACTGACGACGACTTGTCCTTAAATATAGAGTTAAGTTGCCGAGCAGCTCCGACGTAGTTTGTCCCACAGTCGGAATACAAATGTTCAGGAGTTTCACGACGAGCTACAAAACGATCTAATGCAGCGAGAAAGGCGTCTGTTGTCAAGTCAGAAACAATTTCCAAATGGACCGCCTTTACTGACATGCAGATGAACAGGGCAAGGTACACCTTTGAAGTGCGAGCATTATGACGGCGAGATTCCTTGATGACGAAAGGCCCTCCATAGTCCATACCCACGTGTAAGAAAGGTCGATGCGGTTGAACACGGCTTGTTGGGAGATCTGCCATAAACGGTCGAGGGTGATCTGCCTTGTGACGGCTACACGTGACACAGGAAAATATAAATCGTCGTATGGCATCTCAGCCAGAGATGATCCAGAATTTATGCGACATCATGGATAGAACTAATTTGGGTCCACCATGAAGGAAACTCAAATGATAATGACGAATTAGTAGTTCAGTGACATGTGCAGAGTGCGGCAGAAGAATAGGATGTTTTGCGTCTTCACTTAACGCCGAATATCGAAGACGACCTCCAACACGAATAAGTCCGTCATTATCAACAAATGGGGCAAGTTGAGAGCCAGTGGAGGGGGAGTTATAATCTGCGATGTAGTCAGCTGCTTCCATAAGTTAGAAAAAAATATCCGTTGTGTCTCTTTAACGGCAGTGGTTAAGACGTGGTTCAACTCTACTCTAGTAAGTAGTCCCGTTACTACAGGTCGGTGTCTAGATCGAGGACTGAAACAGAGACAGTAGGCCAAAACTCGTTGCATTTTAATCAAAGATGAGAACCGTTGAAAAGGTTCAATAGGTGGATTAATTTTAGTAACTTGGAAAACGGTTGTTTTATCAGCTTTGGTCTCCGGCAAATCATCTGGAAGCATTGGAGTGAACGTCGACTTTGGCCAATATTCTTCACTAAGAGTTAAAAATTCTGAGCCGTTCCAATGTAAGGATGACGATACCATAGATGCGGGTAGAAGTCCTCGTGACGCCGGGTCAGCAGGGTTTTCGTGTGTTCGAACGTGACCCCAATGACAATCAGGAATCAGTGTATGGATTTTTGCAACGCGATGAGTGACAAATATCTTAAAATATTTTTGTTCAGACGACAACCACGAAAGGACAACCGAAGAGTCAGTCCACGCCCGTACTTGAGAGATTTTGATTGTTGCCGAGAGAACTTCTTGTATGTGAGACAGTGATTGAGCCAACAACAACGCAGCACATAGTTCTAAACGAGGTATAGATAATGTTTCATCTAGCTGAGAAGTTTTTGATTGGGGCAACCTTTGTCTTGCAAGACACAAAATGAACGGTCACATTTCCAGAGGTGTGGACAATACGTAGATAAATAGTAGCAGCGTAACCCTTCAATGATGCGTCTGCAAATCCGAGGAGTTGAATATCAGAGTAGGACTGAACATAGATATAACGAGGCAGAGTGACTTTATGTATAGTCGGTAACTCAGTCAGAAACTGGTTCCAAGCCGTGCTTAGATTCTCGGGTAGTGGAGTGTCCCAGTCGAGTTGGTCATGCCAAAGCTTCTGCATGAACCCCTTGGCCCACATAAGCATTGGACCCAAGGAACCAATTGGATCAAATAATCGAGCGATAACGGATAGTACTTTCCGCTTTGATAGTTGAGGTTCCGGAGTGCTAGTATGATAAGCGAAATAGTCAGAGTCAGTATCCCAGTGAAGACCAAGAACCTTGATAGACTAATCCTCTTTTGGATCGAATGACGTCTGCTGAGCACAATCCTCCGGCGGTATCTGCTGCAATATCTGAGGACAATTGCTCGTCCATTTTTTCACCTCACATCCACCAGACCACAGTAGGTCAACAATTTGTTTCTGGAGTGACAATAATTCCTTTTCAGAGTCAGCACCGACGACTATATCATCCACATACGTGGCATCTGTAAGGATTCCCTTTGTACCTGGGAATCGATGACTTTCTTGTGCATTCAACTCGTGAAGGCATCGAATGGCCAAGTATGGTGCGGAACTAACTCCATATATCACCGTCAGTAATTCGAACTCCTTTATTTCTTCAACGGGTGAATCACGCCAAAGAATATGTTGGAATGGGCGATCTTCAGATCTGATCAAGATCTGTCGATACATTTTTACGATATCAGCGGTGAAAATATATCGATGTAGTCAAAAGGATGTCTCTGATGTCTGTCTGGAGCTTTGGACTCGTATATAGGACGTCATTGAGCGACAAACCGGAAGACGACCTGGCTGAGGCGTCAAAAACTACTCGGAGCTTTGAAATATCACCATCTGCCTTTAATACTGCATGATGAGGGATGAAGTATTTTCCAGCTTGCCGTGCAACTTCCATGTGGCCAAGTGTTTGATAGTCGTTCATAAATTTGCGATAGGCTGTGTATAATTGTGGCTCCTTCATCAGTTTACGTTCTAGATTGTAGAAACGTTTAAGGGCCAAAGCTCTTGACTCTCCGAGCTCGGGGGCATTAGGGCGAAACGAAAGGGTAACACAAAACCGACCACACGGAGCACGATAGGTGGTCGTCACAAACATGTGTTCGCACAGCTGATCCTCGGTAGTGGGTGACACTGGCACAGCGGGCTCTTCGACAGTCCAAAAACTGAGTAGTAAATTCTCAACTGACGGAGTCAAGGTTGTAGCTAGTGAAACAGCTGACGAAGGATTGAATTTTGAAATAGCACCGCACACCACCCAGCCAAGTAGGGTATCAAATGCCGATGGATAGCCAGAAGAATGAATTATATCGGCGCGTGGATGAACAATATTTGGAAAGATGTCACCACCAAGTAACATGTCTATCTGCGCTGGGACGTCGAAGTTCGGATCAGCGAGCAGTAGATGTTGATAATGTTTTCGAATGTATGGTGGTAACTGTAATTTCGGCATAACGTCTGTTATTAAAGGTAAAATGAAAAGATCACTACATTGAAATGTATTCTTTGCACTATGGTGTGGAATAAATTGACAATTGGTCATGCCTTTTATTTTTGCAACAGGATTTTGTGCAATACCAACAATTTCGGTATAACACTTGTGCTTGACGAGACCTATGCGTGACACACAACTACTAGTGATGGCTGAAATTTGTGAACCACTGTCCAAAAGAACTCTTACAGAATGTAAAACACCACAACTGTCCTTAACACGGACAACCGCTGTCCCAAGTACTACCATAGAGTTTGTTCGTGAAGTTCCAGAAAATTGTACTTGACTGCTAGAACCAGGGGTAGACGTATCCACGACGTTGGTGTTGGATTGATCCGGAACCTGCGTGATGTTTGAAGTTGACGTTGTTAAGTGTAATAAGGTATGATGTCGTTTCTGACTAATACGACAACTTGACTTTGAAGAACATTTATTTACCATATGCAACGTACTCAAACATGAAAAACATAATTTATTGGTAGATACAAAATCTCGACGCTTTTCGACAGTAATCTGCTGAAAATCCACGTATCGATAAATTGTATGAGCTTCATTACAGAACTCCGGCCTACGGAAAAGACAGTAATTGCCAAGACGGCTCAGGAACGGAGATTCGCGACTCGTGACTATTATAACGCGACTAACTAACACGGCCAAGGGTTAGCTTGCGGCGGGGTAAAGACCGTCGGCGGCCCGCCGATAACGGTTCCCTCTCTGGAGATGTCGGAATGGTCGCGCGGTGAGTGTGGTATTAAATATTATAGTGGGGCAAAGTCCAAGACCAGCATCTCGTACCAAACAATAGAGGTAGTGACCAGGTATATCTAGCATATATTCTATAATATTATACACAAGATATTAGATAACAACATGTAGACAATACATTCAATTCCTGATCTCACCAACATTTGTTAAAACATAATACCTATATAAGAAAAGTTTCGTAACAATTACTTTGAATATTCCAGGAATCACGAACGATATTAACAGTAATTTTAATTGGAATACATTTTTTTATTTAAAACGTGGTCCGTAAATTAATTTTATATTAAATTTTTTTCTAAAATATGCTTCGTATAACTAAAAACCTAAATAGTTTTTCTTTGTTATGAACCGACAATTAATAAAACATTTAAATTTCTCTCATCGTCATGCATATACCTATCAAAGAAGTTAAATATTCTGGGTCAACTGTTTTTTTCACGTATTTTCAAGCTCAAAGTATTTTAGGATTCGTTTTATATTAAATTGGGTTCCCTCTAGAAAAGTACCATAACAAGATTTTGTAGGGCTTTAAAAAGTGTACAAAGCATCGTATAGGTTTTGAATACTTCTCAATTACTTGTTAGTTTGAAAAAGGTTATTTTATTCTAATATTATACACGGGTTTTGTGCTATATGTATAAAGCTCTTGTGAAATAGATACATATTTAATTTACTGTTTAGTACATATATAATATATATAGTGCTATAAAGTAATTACCTATATATAAGCATGCGTACAGACTACAAGGTGTCATAAATACATTTTAAATCCGAGCAAATAGAACTTGAATATAATATGTCATTAAAAACTTTTAACATGTTTTAAAAAATATTATTTTTTTCTAAAATTTACTTTTATTATTTTTATTTGCTCTTTCTAAGTTGTTTGAAGTATAGTCATAAAAACAAACACTTAAACAATTTTTTTTTAAAATGTAATCCGTAGTTTATAAATAATGTTTTAGTTCTACAATTACTTGACATAAAACATGAAAATAATGAACACCATTAAAAATATTATTGGTTCCTCACTCCGTTAAATAACAATTATCATTCTCGATGTTATTTAGAATTCAAATTCTTGAAACGGTATAAATAATATTTTGAGAGGCTGCTTGTTACAAATAAATGTTTTAAAACTTTTTTAAAATATAGAATGTATACGACATACTTATAATAGATGTATGTTAAATATAATTTATGGTGTTAAAAATGGATGTTCGTCAGTTATCACTTACTCATACTGATTAGTTTACAAATGTGAGCATTTAAAATGAAAAACATCTATTATACTCTAAAAATTTAAAGTTAATAGGGGAAAAATACTTAACTTTGTTAAAAATAAGTTATAACTTATCATATATAAAATTATAACCATTATTTTTATTATTTTATCTAGCAAAAATCTAGATAACAAAAAGAAAAAAATGAATAGGTATAAGCAATTTTCAGAACATTTTTACTCTGTCAAATTGTTGTTTCTGTCTCAAAGTCACAGGAGAATTAAACACTTTTTAAAGCGTAAAAGGATAATAAGGTAACTCCATTTTTCCCTCACTTTACAATAATTTTCGCATGTAGTCATAGGTTTAAAATTCTCATCAGGCTTCAGGTTATAGTTTCTTTATTTATACTAATAGATTTTAATGTACTTATAAAATCAAACGTTTATGTAAATGCCATATATATAAACCATAAGCTTCAAGAGATCTTTGTTTTGGAAGCTTTGATTCATAATAAAACCGTTCGGTAACGCATAATCTAAAACACAATATGTAATTTAGTGGCTTGGAGAATACGTTTCTCGTGGGATTCGAATTACCTCACCATGCGTGATTGTAAAAATGATGTGTGCTCTTGGCAAACTAATTTTAGGGACAGCTAAAAGCTAAACAAGTCGAATGCAGAACTCTGAGATAAAAATTGAATTATAATTGTTTTATTGACATGTTATTATTTAAAAATGATCCTCATAAACTATTTTTGTGTGATATAATAAATTGTAATTTGCTTATGGATAATTGAACGATATCAGGTTAATGACAATGTTTAGTATGAATAATTAAAAACCAAGGAACTTACTTCTGCTACATTATAGTGTAGTTTTCCATTGATTAGGTCACTGTAATGATGTGTTGAATTTTAATTTAATGATAAATCATTGCATACGAAAAACAATTCCGATTGAAGACGGTCAGTGGCTTCATTTCAAAGGCTATTTTATCATAAATTTATAATCCTATTAATAATTTATTTTTACTAGTAATACAGTAGCTTGAACGAATTGTTGCCAAAATAAATAGCATATTATATTTTATAATTACGGTGGTTATTATAGTATTATTTCATATTATAACACATTACTATAGCTGTTGTTAATTTAAATGTCAATATCAATGTACCGTATAATGTCATGGATAGGTTTACGGTATTTTAAATAAAAATGAATTTAACTATCATGAACATTTCATTGTCCAATTGTCTATAGTAAATAATAATAATATAAACTTATAGTAACGAAATTTTTCAAATCACTACGCATAATATTTTTTGAATTACAACAAAATAACTAGTGTTATTACTAATTACTAATTAGTATAAGTTGTTTGAGGAAAAGATCTTTATTTTTCGTTTAATATTTTCAAATGCTTATAAAATGAAATTTTGTCCATTTATTTTTGATATATTTTTAACTGCTGCTGCTGCCCCAAAAAAAAAAAAAACGTATGAGGAAACTTGTATCAATTTTTCCTATTATATGATCAAAAACGCTAGGTTGAATCGTAAAAAAAATTAAAAAATATGTTGTTGATTTTATCTATGTACGATATACCTATAAATTTCATATGCTCAAAAGAATTATTTTGAATATTCTATTGCAACGAACAATAAACTATACTTCGACTAAGCTTTATTTATTAAGTATCACTATAATATTACGATAGCCGGTGACTTATTCGAGTAAAATTCCTATTAATATAGACGATCTAAAGATATTTCATAACCTATTAGTGCTCCAACTGTTTCTATTCGATTAAACAGCTAGAATTAAATATTTTTTGTAAATGGATCTTCAAGTCTATCTCTAATCAGTCTAACCTAGCTAAATGTCTACCTACCTGTTTTCTTAATGGATTAGAACTAGAACGTGTTACTCGCATTAAAGAACTAGGCTTTAAGTTTTCAACGAATCTTAGTTTTAGTCCTTTAACATAACTTTTTATAGTGCATTTAAAATTCTTGGATTTATGAAACGTAACACAACATTATTTTAGTCAGCCAAATGCTTCATCTGTTTCTTATATTTTTCCGTTGATGCAGGAAAACGGATCGGTAGTCCGGCACTCGTAAATAGCCGAGAACCAACTACGACTCGAACGTGTCGAAATAATTTTTTGAACCACTCTCCTTTAATATTGAATATTCAGCACGAACCCCATGAGTCCAATATGCCTGTATCAACATAAGACTACGTATTCTCAACATTTCTTTACGCTAGCCTCTCGCCGCGATAAAGCAGACTTATCAGCAATGTTAAATGGGTTAATCGATGTTCCTGATCTCTTTACTGCCACACCATGTAGAGTGCTTCCCTATATTCTTCTAGAAACCAATCCAAATTGCTGTCACATAAAATATCATATTGGCATAATCAAACATCGCATCGCATGCTTAGAGCTGTAAATAGCTTTAAATTCTGTCACACTGAAATATCTAAATTAATTTTATAAATTATAATTATCTTATAGTATACTATGTTTTTCTTATCTATACTAACATATTATCATTTATCATATATTGTATAGTTAGTAATACACTTTGTTTCTGTGTATTAATTTATCATATTATACCAATGTATATAGATACCACTTAAATTATCTACCGCGGTGTTAAATTTCCTTTGACGTTAATATTAAATAATAATATAATAATGTTAATAATATGTAAGGATTAGAAATGTGTATAATGGACAATTTTACGGAATATTAAGAACTTAATTGTTTGAATTTTAGTTCAGTTTATTTAGTTATTGTAGTCCATTGGCCATTGTCCATCGAGTGTAATTAATAAAATTAAGATTTTACCATAATCTTGTTAAAATTATTGAAATACATTTTTTTAGACAGTTATGCAGTAAAAACACAGTTGTTTATTTCAATACAAACATTTTATGTTGATTATCAATTTATGTAATTTAAATGAATAAATACATAAAAGTTTTCTCGTCAAAAAGTACGAATTGAAAAGTATAGAAAAAAATGTTTGGTTGAATTAAATTCATAAAAGTTAAGAATTATGAAAATTATTTTTTCAATTTTAGAATAAATTAATTATTCTTATTGTCTAATATGTTAATTAGTATTAAAACCACTTAAATGTATAGGGTTGTGTTTACGATCAGAAAATTACGTTCAGACAATATTTAATATTACATTTTCCATCTTTAATATTGTAATTGTTTTTTAACAAATGTTATTATACAATAAATTATTTTTACAGCCCGACCGTCGTTTATTTTTTTTAGCACTACAAATTTCTTTACTCGTACAATGGTACCATGGTTGTTTAAAAATTATAAAAACACGGTGTAGCATTTAGTTATTATTGTTATTAACGATAATTCAGTTACGGGGAGATTTAAAAGTAATAACATTAAAAACCATAAATGAAAATCGCAAAACTACAACATAATATAAATTATGTCACATCTGTATAGTAATAACAGTTTTACAATAATATAAATTAAACAGCTCAACATTTTTTAGATAGCTACTAACGTTTACAAAGAGAAGTCCAAATTAATATGCCTTGTCTATTGTGTACCTACCATCTGTGTTCCGATCTATTAGAAATTTGAAGTTTTTGGAGTAAAAATAAAAACATTAAAATCAATCATAATTCACGACATTGTATAAACCGCAATAGTTTAGATCGATATAAAATTACAACGTAATATATTTATAGTGATATAATGAATTTGAACACGAATCCCACTATAGTATATTACCTACTAAGCCGAGAAGACATTATTTTTATAATATATACATAAAATTAATACATAAGTAATGTTTTATATCAGAGACTTGCAATTAGTTGCCTAAGGGGTCTGTATAATTTAAAAAATAATTTTCGAATTCCAAAAAAAAATTCCAAACAATAGAGTGGGTAAGTTTGTTATTTTTATTTTAAAAAAAACCAAATTTACGACGTACAATTAATTATATGACATATGTTATAACAATTTTATAGTACCTACAACTAAATGTTCTTCATGACTACAATTTATAGACATTTATTTCTAACTAGAGTTATTAAAAATATACTTTTATATCATTATGGTCAGATAAATGGTAGCTCTTCTTGACCTGAGCAAGTTTTTTAAAATTTGGCATTTTTAGTGAATAACTAATACGCAGTGTTTTCAAGGTGGCTATCAGATAATCTTGAACGATATTAAATTAAAAGGGCATTTTTGAGAACGACATTTCACATAATCTAATAAATGTGATGGAGTCAAACGCATGATAACTAATTTGACGCCTAATTGTTTAAAGTTCGTATATTTTTCCAAGACATGCTTACTGCTTAGTGCTTAAATCAAAAACTGTTGGTAGGTACAGTTTTATATATCTTCTTAAAAGTCAATAATCTTCGATTGAAGCGAAGATTTTAGATTTAAAAATTTTACATATTCACGTCTGTCTATTATCCCGTCGGAAAAACTATTTATAATTTAAAATGTTGTAAAAATATATTTGTACAATAGCTTTTAAATCTTGTTGTAAATTCTTTCCTAAGATTTAACATGAAACTTAAAACACATCGCAGTCTATTTCGAAGTTTCATTTATTTTCAAGTACTGTTGAAAAACGAATTAATTCTTGATTTCCAATATTTTGTTCAAATTATATAATATCAAGCTCTCGGTGAAAAACTGACGAACATTTTATCACATGGCATAGGTATTAACAAAACTTTGGAAACAACAGTTCCATGGAACTAGACTCGGATTACTTATACGAAATGCTTTATACTCTGCAGTTTTATCAATAGACGCAGCAATCTAGTTTAAATATATTATCTCGTATACTGTAATATTACGCTATTATTACAGTATATTTTCGGAGCTAAGATTGTGGTAAAATGCTAATCCTGTATAATATTATTGTAGAATAGTGGTACCCGGGATGACTGCAGAAAAGTGCCTATAGGTATGAAATAAATTAAAAAATTTCGAGTCGAGGTAGTGTCGGCGTCGGATTCGGAGGACGAGGACGAACAGGACGAGAGGGTAAACGGGGGAGGATGTGGATGAATAGGAGGAGCTTCGTCGGGGACGCAAAACAGACAGCGCGTTATCGTTCGCTGCCGCCGCCCGGTATGAATGAGCAGTATACAAACTAACCGTTTTATACGCGAGCCAACGTGCCGCCGACTCAGTGCAAGGCATGCGATTAACATGGTCACACAAACGGTACTGTCGTCAACGTGCGCAGCATTCGAGGACGAATTCGTCATCGGCGAATACCACTTCGACACGTGTGTTCCGCACAAGGTAAGTGGTGAAGTATATATTCTACACATTATATACTGAATTCATTATACTATCCATTGTATAATAATATTAATTATTTGTCTATTGCGGATCTCTTAAAATACGAATTTTTTTCACAATTTAAAAATGGGTGCAATTATTTGGTACACTATATCGTATGGTCTGGGAAATCGAGCGTGTTGGGAAACCGGACGAATTGATCAATCAATATATAAAATTATGATAAAATTATTGTGTGATTGACATTTTGATTTATTTTTGGCAATAAATTGTTTTTTTGACATTATCGTTGCATTATGGTTATGTGCAGAGTCACTCTTGATATCACGATGCCACCAAAATCGTTTTTATTTCAATAACGTGACGCTTTCGTCAAATTTCGAGAAAGTATATTACCTATCCACTCGTGTGCCAAAAGTGCGTATATAAATATTATATTTCTTTTAATTTTATACAAACTGCAATTTATAAACGGTCAGTGCATGACGCATGTTTAAAAAAACACTAGTTTGTTACACACAGATTGGTGATAAGAATGCAGTTGGTGTAATTTATTTTATCGAGAGTTCTAATATATGGCATACACGTATAATTTTCAATTAAAATTCAAAGTTTATGTTTTAATTTAGTTTTTGAATAAATGTTTTTGTTTAAATATCGTATCTTATGAATGCGGATTTGTACCGATTTATTCAGTGTATATGCATAGGTATAACACGCACGATTACCATATATTTATATGCATGGACGGGCCAACGCGTCGTTTTTATTTTTGGATGATTAAACTTGCGATAAAATATATCTACAATTAAAATCAGATTATCCGATTTCGTGATCGACGGTTGACAATTTTTTTTAAATATTATGATTTATTTCGTCATTGAAAAAAGTTCTGGTGGTTATAAAACAAGATTTAAAATTTGGACTCTAATATACAAAGTCATAATTTAGCAATGATTAGTTATTATTAAGTAACATAACTGTATTTTTTGACTTTTGTTAGAATTTTGGAATAAATGATATCACACCGATTTAGATGAAATAAATATCAAATGTAACATGTGTCTTGTAATACTATAAGTACCTATATATTAAGAAAAGCATATTATGAACAACTTTAAATTTAAGCCGAAATTCTTGAATATATTAATATATTTGTTTCGGTGAGCCTAAATTAAGTATAAATTAATAACTATAAGAATGGATTTAAAAGTTTAAAGTTGTTCATATTTAATAAAGAACTTATAAATATTGTAGAATTGTTGTGCAATTAAAAAATGTCTATAAAGAATATTTAAAATACGTATGGTAAGTGATGCGCGCTACAAATCATCCGTTTTTCGAACATAAAAATAATATTATGTCTTTGCATGTATTTATTTTATATGAACTAAACTTGAGACTAAAATATTTATATTTATCATGATATAATTAAAACTGAAATTGTTTTAAAGAAAGTTCTGTATATTCATTGTAAATTTGAATTTATTTTAATTATAAGCGAAATCTTTGTAGACAATATAGTACATTTTACATATAAACTAATATTTTGTTTGAGCACAATTATATTATTATTTAATTTCATCGCGATCAATAATTTTTAAATTTTAAAATAACGTTTTTTGTTGTTTATTAATAATCATAACAACAATAATCATAATTATGTATCTATGCAATAATATAAATTCTTCAGTTATTGTAGTTTAATTGTTTGAGGGTAAAGAAAATAAAAATAAAAAAATATAAAAATGTACAATTGTGCAAGTATACGATGTAAGCAAATAATAAATGTATTTATAATTTTAAAATAATTATTTGTACATAGGTACTTTTGAAGTTTTTTTTTTTTTTTATCAAAATGTTTTATATTTTTATCATTTTTCAATTTTATTCAAATAATTAATTGTAAATATAAATAAATAAATCTTGTGGGGGTGCTTATTTGCATATTCAGGGAGTAGGTATGTTATGTTGTTATATACACTGTATTTTTTATTGTTGTATATAAAAAAAAAATCGAATTTCGGTAAAATTATAAAATACTTGTAAATTGTAATTATTGTGCGTACATTTTTAATGTACGAACACTAATTCGTTATGAGCAAATTAATCGTCTAATCGTTATTCTATATTATTAAAGAAAATCACTATAATATTCAAAAAAGATTCTGGTAGTGTTTATTTTGCCCAAAACTTTTGGTAGACGAAACATAGTATTTGGTTAATTACTATGTACAAACCACGACTGATCAAAGTTTAGTATATTATGTCCTTTACGCAATGACCCTCAAAAGTTATAAGACATGGACACATTTAAACAAAAACAAAAAGTTATAGATAAAAGGTTAGGTTAGTATAAAGTATATAAAGTGAATATTGAATAATTTATCTATGAATTTAGATTTCAATATTCTTTAAAATGTAAAGTAATATACCATTGTGCTTGTATTGCCTATTCATGGCGCCGTCATACAATTCATGTAATGTACAATAAATTCGTCAGTTACGTACCAGGTATTCGCATACTTTGGCGCATGCTATTGTATAATGGTGTATTACTAATAATTATTGGATGTATAAAAATAGAATTTAAACATATGATTTTAAGCAGAGTTTGATTCCAAACAGATTATTTTTTTGAATTTTATGTTGCTCAAAATCATATAAAAAAACGGTCGAAATTAATTTATATAAGTTATATAAATCGTATTATATTTTTATAACATAATAATGAATTGTTTTTTTTTCATATACAAATTAAGATGGTACAATGTATTTAATTTAAATAAATTAAAAAAATTTAGGTAGGTATTTAAAAATGATTTTAATTTAATGTCTCCTGTAATTCAATATGTGTGGATATATTTATGACCAGTACTTTAAACTTCCAAATATATTTTATGTACTTTATTGGGTTTCTAATTTCAGAAACTGTTTTAAAATTTTCATGGAAAATAATTGTATAAATCTAAAACAATCAAAAATAATATGATTGTTAATTTTATCGGAATACATATTTCTCCCTCACCAATTAAAAAATACAAATATAATTTGATGTTTTTGATAAACATTATTTTTTTATTATATAAAAAAAGATTATAGGTATTTAGAACAGATTTAAATGTCAAATAGAAATATCACAACAAGTAGGATTATTGATTATTATAAATGATAAGATATACAGATTCAATAAATCAATTTAAAATACGATTGCATAATATAATATATTATACTCGTGCATTATACCTAATTTATATTATCAGTGAAGCTAGTGTAATAAATTATATTGTTATTTAAACTTTTGCACATAAATAGTTATTGGATTTAGTAATATAAAATTAAAGATACTGTGGACTACTTTAGACTTTGAGATAATATAATACTCATTATAATTTTATTTTATCACATTCATGTAAGTTTATACCATAATTATTTGTACTAGAACGCGATATTTTTCCATAATATTTTGTACACGTGTCGCATAGCCATTAGACATTATGTACAATATCGAACGGGGAAACTGTAATCCCTTATAATCATATTGTATGTCTATTTATATATTAATATAATTATTTATATATATTATATTCATAAATTTATGTATAAAAAGTGTAACATGAAGAACTGACAAACGTAATCAACTAAATTTATAATATAACTTCTCCAATATATTTTATTTTATTTTATTTTTTATATTTCAAAGGCTGAGCCCTTGTTACATAATTAAAAATATACAATTTATATTTAGATTTATAACAAATATTTGTACAATGGCAACAATATGTCAAAAATAGAAGACATTAAGAAAGGGAAAAATAAAATATAAAAAAAAGAACATAAAAATTAGGTATCAAAAGAATATGAAATTTGGGTGGCGTTTGACATTAATCGCTTTAGTGGCTCGTTTGCTAAATAATTCGTGGTTGCGTGTGGGACTTAAAAAGGAGCGGTGGATCAGGTTGAACCCTGAGGTACCTTAAAACAAATTAAATATAAAATTTCAGAAGATTCTACTTTGCTATTCAATAAGCCTTCAATGAACCTAATACCCGGAGTAAGTCTTCGTTCAGCTAAATAAGATAGGTCAAGTACATTAATAACCGGAGTATAATCAAGTGGAGGGCAAGGAATTTTTAATATGTAACTTGCAAAACTCAAAAAATTACGTTGGACTCGCTCCAGCTGCCTGCTTGAGTCGTTAACTGAATGGGGATCCCAGAAAACACCACCATATTCAAGCACTGAGTAAACAAGGGCACAATATTATAACGCTTTAGCAGACATACCAAGCTGAAAGTCCTCGGACAACCTCATAACAAAGCCTAGTGTTTTTAAATGCCTTACAGCATACGTGTTTAGCTAGGTACTAAGGTTATAGTTTAATTTGAACCCATAATCTGATACACGCGGAATATTGTTTCTCACCAAGACAATGAGAAAATAATAACATAGATTTTATCCTACTAAAAGTAAAAACATGACACTTAAAGAGATTGAGTAATAGTTCCATCTATATAAAACAATATCGCAATACAATTATTACGATTATTAATAACCATTAACCATATTAAACTGTAACAACTAAACAATTTAAAAATATTGAATGGAACTAAAGATATTTCATAGTTAGTTAGTAGCATTAATTTTCAGTTGCAAAATAAGTGTAAGTAGCAGTTTCTCACTAGCTGCTGCAATACCCGAAAGAGCGTCTCCGGTTCAATGCGTTATCTGCAGCTACAGCAATTATTAAGAAGCCATACAGTATACAATCTAATAATATGTATAGAATAATATTTCAGTAACATAGGTAAAATGCGTAATATAATTTTTTTTTACAGTTCACATTTTCAACAATACAATTTTTATTGGTATAGGTTTAACTTATAAGTCATAATCATCAAGACTTTTAAAAAAAATTATCACTAAGACTTAAGAAAAATTTGTTTTAAAAATTATAAATGAAGGTAATATTGTAATTTGTAAGTATAGGTTGGGGGGCTGAAAATATTTTTTTCTAACTACGAAAAAGGCAACGTAAAATCAATAATAAGACCACCTATATGGTACCCAGCTTTATGCTATGAGTATAATAATTAGGTATAAATGTAAAATAATATTATCGTGGTTGGTCCAACGTATTAAGTGTTTTTTCCAAGTAATTTGCAAGTTTTTTAACACGTTTTTATAATATTAATATGTTTTTAATTATTCATAACTCATGTTACTTATTATGATTTTTTTTATATGAATTAAAAACTGTAATTATAATATTTAATACAGATGCACCACGAGCGAAACCAATTATAACCACACACCGACTGGGTAAACAGATTGTACACGATGTTTTTGATGGTGCGTACTATTTCCACTATTTTTGACGGGTGTCGTTTGTGACTATTTTATTTTTTCCATTGAATCTTAAAAATGGTGCCATATCCAGCGATTTTGGTAGACAAAACGATAATAACTAAAAAAATCGGTGATTAAATGGCTTAATAATATGCCGATTGTAAAAAGTTGTAACATAACGTCTCAAGCACCAAATTGTATAAAAGAGCTGTATCAAGTTTTCCAATTTTTTAAAACATTTCAAAACCTTGGTTTAATAATTTTGTATTGTTTTACGTCATGTTTTTCCTACAATTAAAATCTTCTTATGATATAAATGGTAAAATTTTTCATGTTGGTGCGATGTATCAATACGACGTATAGGTACAAGATTTGGACGGACATATTACACAAAACTGTTAACCCACTTGTTTACTACTACATAAAATGTTAATAGTAATTAGTAATTTAAAAAACCATGTTCGAAAATTGAATTAAGCCAATGTAATAATAATAATACATATACCATTTGTAGAAAATCTCGACAATGGCGCACGGCGTATACATCACGGGGTTCTAAAATCGTTGGAAGCGGCCCCCGTGTAATCGTTAGGTATATGTAATAAGAAGGTAAGAGTATAGGTAGGTAAATAACAATATTATATAGGCATATTTAATGATTACGTCATAATAATGTGCACGGTATAATGAATTACATACCACGCCATATTATATCTATATGACTGGTGTAGCCGCGGAAAGAAAACAATAAAATGATTCGAAAAGCAATTAACCGGCGGCGGCGGCACGTCGACGAAAGTGCATAATGCGAGCCAAATAATACAAATAACAATATACGGTTTATCGTCTCATCACACCGCATAACAAAAACCGTGTGCGCGAGAATCACAAGACCATAGGTGGTTTATACCACTGTCGCCCGGGGTCGTTATTTCACATGTACGATGTACCTACCGGCTGTTGATAATATGTCGAGTGTAACCTACGATGATGACGATGTGTTGTAGTGCGTTAAGCTGATATTATAGCTCGTGTATATTCGTTATAATATGTAATACGATGGTAAGAGTATAGGTAGGTAAATAACAATATTATATAGGCATATTTAATGATTACGTCATAATAATGTGCACGGTATAATAAATCACATACCGCGCCATATTATTTACATAGCTGCTGGTGTAGCCGCGGAAAGAAAACAATAAAATAATTCGAAAAGCAATTAACCGGCGGCGGAACGTCGACGAAAGTGCATAATGCGAGCCAAATACACAATATTATAAAATACGGTTTATCGTCTCACCGCGCCGCATAACAAAAACCGTGTGCGCCAGAATCCGTATCACAAGACCATATAGGTGGTTTATACCACGATCGCCCGGGGTCGTTAATTCACATGTACCCAAGGTATTATTATTACCTTGCACGTACCTACCGGCTGTTGATACGTCGAGTGTAACCTACGATGATGATGACGACGTGTTGTAGTGTGTTGAGCTATTTCGATATGGCGCGCGCGCCCACACTCACCAGACACCAACAGACATATCTAATGTAATATATTATTTAATTATGTTATTTTACGTATTTTGCGGCGTGTATAATAATAATTAATAATAATAATAAATACAGCGAACAGTTCATATTATAATATTATATTATCATATAAACACTCGCACGTGGGTACTATTATTATTATAAAACCTCACCGAGTACGAGAGTTTCCGACTAAACGAAATTGTTTTGTTTAAAATTTACCACCGAGGTATTAAAATAATATAATAATACACTATATCAATGTTATAACCGCATATAATAGGTATATAACGTATGCTGTGTAACGACAATAAAACGCGCGGCTCGGCGTAAGCGTATTCACCCGCGGTTTTACGTATGGTCCGCGCGCTCACGTATCATTATTATTATTATATTACTGTTGCCGAATTAGACAAATCCGTTTAACCGCGCTTAACGGAGGGCAGGTGCACTATTACAACAACAATAATAATATTATTATTATATACAATACCTATACAACATATTATAATAATATGCGAACCCCGGACAGAAGAATAAATTAGCGGACCATTGCGAAATATAACACGACCGCGCACCGCCACCGCCGCAGCAGCCGCAGCCGAAACACATCACAGCGACAATAGTGCCGCCGGATCTAATCCTATTAATTGCAGCAGGTCGACTGGCCGGTACACTGCACCACTACAACCAATTTAGGTATATTATGGTATACTACACGGCACTACGGGCTATATAATACACACTGAGCTATATATAGAAGATAATGCAGTAATACAACCACTGCTGCTGCTACTGCGATTATAATATATCCGCGTGGCAGATCCCATTGAACAATAATAACCGGCAAACACAGGTAGGTAATTAATTAACGATATAGGGGTCCGCGGCGCTTGTATACCTACATAATAATAATAATATACATTATATTACACAAGCGTATAGACTATATTATTATAATTGTTATACTGCTGCGAAGAACGCGCGGTCCGATCGGCGCACACTGCTATTATAATAACGATTAACGATAATAATAATTATAACACTTTGATAATATTTTACAAAGCGTGGCTGTTGTAGTTGTTGCGCTGAAAATATTTAAAAACCGTACGTCGGAGTGTTTGTGTACCCGAATATTTTATGCATATATATATATTATATAATGTCATATGGGAGCGCGTGACCGAAACGATGATAATGTTCCATGCTGTAATCGTATAATATCTCTATTAGGTATACCTATGCACACTGCGCTGCAATAACGATATAATCGTATAATAACTTAATATTATAATAATATTATGTTATAGGTATTAAAATGTACACTCGATAATAATAATTATAGCAGCCGATGTGGTATAACAATAATGACACAATAATAATATGTCTAATCGTTTTACCATACTACCGCTACTATAGGATAATAATAATGATAATAATACATTACCACCATACCACGAGCTGTATAGACGTATCTGAAGATCGGGGTATTTTACATAATAAGATCGTCTTAGAGGTCCGTTCATCCTAGACTCTAGTACCTGCCACTGTTGATACGGAGTGCTCTCCCCAACTTCTTGAATGGTTTTTTTTATAGTAATATTAATTTTATTTAACAATTATTTTACAGTTTCATTATTATAATAACAATATTTGTTATAAGAAAATAAAAAGAGATAAGTCTCACTCCGAACAATGAGCGATCCACCCATTACCTCCTTCGAGTTATTTACTGACTATGAGTACCTTATAATACCTATATATTAACCTAAAATAACACGCGTTCAAAATTCTTTGTTATTATCATATTTAAATTAGTGGCAAAAGTATTTTATCTTAGTTTGGCCGGTGTACTAGGTGGGTAATTCAAATAAAATAGTAAAATACATCCGTATAGCCACTGTTATAGGCGCGCATAATAGACGAATAAAGCAGTGAAAATGGGCGGTGAAAGCCTCGAATCGTATGGATACAGAATAATAGCAGTGTAACACTAAGACACATTGCAAGTTGCAGTGGCGTAAATCGTAAACACTTTGGAGATTATATTTTATTGTGTGTGCGCGTGAATGCGTGATGTCACAATTATTATAATATAGTATAATAGAGATTAGGGACTCATAATATAATACTTTGAAAAAAGCCGATCGGTTAACATTTTTCGTCTTATTCAGATATTACAGATATGAGACAACAGATGTTTATTGTTGATGCAATATTTTCTATTTAGATAAACATAAATACATAATACGTTTTAATAATCGAGAACGACGAGTACCTCCATGCCTTAGTTTTTGGAACTAATGGCTAAAAATTACATATTTTGTCACATGTCATATTACCTTGTTATGATATGCAATATGTTTATGACTAGGTATGTGTTTTGTACTTTGTTTTGGTCCTCAATAATAACCTTGTGAGCATCCAATTGTTAAGCGTTCCTGCGAGTGTACCACTGGATATTACTCCCGAGTCCCTAATATTGAAGACTGAAGTGACGGCATTATTGGATAGGTATTATCATGGAATTTTAAAATGCGTCGTGTCACTAACGCAACGTGTTTTTATATATCCACCTCATGATTATATTATATGATTATATAACTCTTACAAACTCAATGCGTATTACGTTTTTCTATTTATTTTGTATCTAAAAGGTTCTCATGTGAATTTAAAATATATTAGGTAACGAAAAACAGCGTACCTACTACCTACATACAGACATAATATATTTCACGTTGAAAGACAAAAGGTCGTAATAATGGTGGTACGCAATGATACTGGAGACAAAAGAAAGACGTCAGACTTGAAAAAACTGGTTCAAAACAATAGAGCGTTTATCTTTTTCGAATGCGCCACACTTGATTAACGAAACTAATGAAGTTAGAAAGCATTCGCGCGAACAGCGTTTCTACTCACCGGATGGTAGTCAAAAGACGTCATTATTATTATCATCACTATCATCATCATCATTATCATCGTCATCATCCGGGAGTCATTATATGGTAGGTATACGATTAAGGTTTTCAAAAAAATATTTCACGTTTGTAATGCAGTGTAATGTAATATAATATCATAAAAGCACTGATCACAATTATTATATTGGTGTGCGGCAATCATATCTTATATTGTTTTCACGCCGGCTGAACTGATATTATTTGCGACCATTACTATTTTTGCGCTACGCAGACCGTCTACGACGGCCGACGGGGCTTTAAAAATTCCAAAAGCACTGAAAATGCGTTGACCACGACGGTCACGTAACCATGGTCGAAACAAAAAGCACGACTTTCGGTTAGTGCACCTTGGTTAAATGCAGCGCTGTAGTATATTATGCACAAACCGCTGCAGGTGGTTAGCAAACACGTATGGGTGAAACTCCGAATTTTCGCCGGAACTATCATAACTGGTTATTAATAATTTATTATGTTTCCGCGGACAATAATAATTTATTGCACATTTTAGATTCTGAGTGGAGCGATGATTATATTGATTTTACGATGATGTGTTTTTTTTAATTTTTTTTTTGTGCGTGTGTACACGATAAGTATTCGAAATAATGCTTCGATTTTCAACTTCAGTATATTTATGCAGATGTCTGCTTATGTAGGTACCAAAAAATATGGAGGTTACCAAAAAATCTAAATCATTTATATTTTTATTGGAATTAGTATAATATGCAGGATGTATTCCGAGTATTGTTGATCCATATTATTTCCTGGAAATGGTTACGCATATCAAAGTTATCTGTAATATATTTATAGTATTTGGTGAGTTGAGTATTGATATTCGGTGACCTGGGCCGGGGAGGGAACGCAGACTGAGTTTTGTTTGATGTCTGTGACCGGATATACCTGCATTTTCACTACCCATTTGTTAAAAAGTTTTCAAAAATCGGACGGCGGTTAACCGATAGGTTGGCGGGTAGTGGTGATCTGTGTAGGATATTTCTTGCGATGTGATCTGGTAGATTTTTAATTCTGGTTACTTAGTTCAGTAGATCTATACGGCTTTGACGCGTCCGTGGTGGAGAGGTGGTTCTCCCGCGTCGCACAGGACACTATTCATATTACATCATGATACACGTACAACACGACAATATACTTAAACACTGCGATATTATTACCTACGCGCCAGCACCATCTTTTCCACCCGCTCCCCCGCGGACTCGCCGTTAAAAGAGCGCGATACTAACGTGATATCGTATTTGTGCCGTGCGATTTCATAATCTAGATTTATGTACAGGATTTCCCATGGCGTACTGTAATAATATTATGCGTATCGCGAGTCGCCGCCGCCGTGTTTTCGCGGTAAATTCCACATCGCGTAATAGTGTACAGAGTAAGGGAGTGTACACACTCGCGAGTGCACACACACCCACACCCACACCCACCCACTCACCCGCAAACCTACACACATACGCGCCTCCGTTGCAGAGATTTCGGTCTAACGAATAATATCATATAATATGCATTTACGGGTGTGTGTGAAAATCAGACCACACTGTACGTGTACTATAGCGTGGTGTTGTGCTGGCGACGAGTGTGTGCGTGTGCGTTTCTCCCTAAAGCCGTAAAATAAACAAGCGCCGCGCACGATGCGACTTAATACAATTAACTCTCGTTTTGTATATAATATATACTATAACCCTCCATAATAATATGTAGCCGACCAGGTATATTGCCAGGCACTACTTATATACCTATACTAACTATAACTGCAGTCCTCTTGGCCATTCTAATTTGTTTAATGTTTCCGCGCTAATAATATAATATGCTAAAATATCACGTGGGTCGCAGCGAGGCTGGCCGGACTTTTCTATGTACTTTTAAAATCCACAACTACTCGAAAACGGTCCGATAAGTTTACCTAACCTCTTCTATACCAGAATTTCTCCACCCGTGCTATGCGCGTGTCACTAGTGGTGCGCAGAAATGTCGAAAGGTGGTACGCTGAGAAAATGGAATAGATCATTACTCAAACACGTCTTAAACGTTTTTAATGAAACCCTGTAAATTATAGATAGGTTATGGGTAACAACCCTCCCCATCACTTATCAGCCATCATATCATTGTATTATTATTATTATTTTTTACAAATATATGGATTAGGTCCTCGTAACAGGACCCTATATTTTTTAAACCTATATTTTATTCATACTTATTAGTTTTTGACGCTGGAAACGGCGATGCAATCAAAATATGGGGGGATGGGTCGTGCTTATTTTCAGTTATGGAGTTTTGTCTACAACAATTAGCCCAATTTTAAAACAAAATCAATATGTTTTTTCCTGATGTTTTAGGCATAACTGTTTAAACTGCCGCCCTTTATCGCCATATCTCGTAGGAGTTACGCCGGCACCAACAATAACAATAACAATGTCAAAAATTAAGATTATGGCTTGGTGTGGCGCAGTGCGTACACTCAACTGCGGAAACGCACTGGGTGTACGTAACGGCCAGCGTTGCTAGTTCCCGGATGGGTGACCACCCGGGATTTTTAGCAATGAATCCTTGCCACACATACAAAAACGTATTTTCAACCGTTCCTCCCCCTACTAATCACCTACAAACAAACAAAAAAAAAAAAAAAAATAAGAGTAAGTTTTATTTTTAATAATTGTATGATATTTGTTTCACAAATTTATAACGATATATTTTAGCATTTTTGTAGTCTTCAATGTAAGCTTCATTTAGTCTTTGCTGTTCCTCATTTTTCGCATCACGAGGGTTTTTAAAATGTTGATACTTTTAATTTTCATGTATATAATATCTGTTTGAACTTCATTAATAAGGACGGTTGTTATAATTGTAAATTTTAAAGAAAACTGTAGGTACAGGCCGGAAAGGAAACGGTAAGTTTTGGCCAAAAAGTGACACTGGCTGAAAAGTGAAGGGTACATTTTGGTCGAAAACGGTGACGCCCCATAATATAGGTACCTAAGTATACTTATACAGATGGGCATGGAACAATTGCGCCAAAACAAAATTTGTATTTTAGGGTCAATATACACAATGCACTCTTATATTTTACGGTTAGTACACCAATTGCGCTCTTTATATTTTACGGTCAGTATACCAGTATTCAAATTTGCCTGCCTACCTTCAGATTTAGAAATATTGTTGTTCGATCTAATTCCATTAACTTAAACACACTAAAATGCTTTACAATTAAAAATGTATTTATTGATCAATTTACTACTGGTTAGAGTGACTGGTTATATTATTTTATAACGGTATTGGGAATTTTATGAACGTTATTATTATTACGACAACATTTGATCACGGAGGTATGCATTTGAGTGATAGACGAAAATAAGTTATCATTAACATAGATTTTAAATAATTGACGATCTTGTAAAATGTTAAGAAAAAATTGTTTATTTATTTAAATTATATGTAAATATGTATTATGAATTAATACTCGCAAAAAATCGGTTAGTCTAATCATTTATTATATATATTATAGTTTATAACTAACTAATAACTTTTCCTTAGGTAGTGTAAAATGTTTTGAGCGCAATTGGTCTATTGACTCTAAAATGTATAAAGCGCAATTGGTATAAGAAAAGGTCATTTTAAGCGCAATTGGTAAACTCCCATACAGATAACAGGTATTACTCATTAATCGTTGTTATTATACAACATCGTCGTACACGATTTTGCTTGTATTGTTTTTGTTGTTTTTTTTGTTCTTGTCGAACGTCATGTTAGAACGAATTACGCGATCAATAATATGGTTTTGATTCTACCTGAAAAATAGGATTTAATTTCACTTTTATATTACGCGTTACTATAATTGTCACGTGCACACAATATTGTGAGTTGAGTTGTTATATTATATGGTATAGTATAGCAGTGGCACTAAATGAAATTGAAACTGGCAGTCAAATAATTTGATTGATCCACCCTTCAAATAACTGTTAAACGGGTTTAACTAAATATATATAAATAATTTTATGACATTCCCATGTTCAATAAAACTATACCAAAAAAACTCATTTTTTTCAGTTATTAAGTAGGCATACACTTAAACGTTTCTAAAAATCAGAATTTGAATGAATTCATTGTTAAAGGGAAAAAATGGGGCTGAGCGTGCTTGGTGAATCACCCTTATATACAAGGCTTTATACAGGCCTTGCCGGAGACTGACCGTTGTAAACGGCGAATATTCACTATTTATATTTTATTAGAATTACTGTCTTTCAGAATTCGCGATCCGTTTCATTTTGGACCTCAGTCTTAAACAATATTGTATGTAACAACGTTAACACGAATTTTCGAAAACTGTAATGAAATTTGTAACTGGATCTGAGTGGGTAGGTATCGAATTCACGACGGCGCGGCGGCGGTATGATGTCATAAAAATGTTTCGCGTTAGTGGCACGCTCTCAAAGGCAGCGACGTCTTTCGAATACTGTGCAGAGTCTTTCATAATATTATAATGCAAGCATCATATCCTATGCTTGGGATATCCATTACAGGTAACTTAGATATAGTTTACAGAAGCTGGTTGGGATAATTCGTTTAGTCGAAGTCGATTCGAAGCAACATTATTAAACGGCATAGCTGGTATAGAAATGCCGCACCATATTATGGCTTTTAGTAGGTATCACTTAGAGAAAAATATAACTTCAAGTGAAGCCTAGACCGAAAAGACCCACGCGGATCTAACTGCATAATACTGTTACGTGAAAACATCTTAAAGGAAATAATATAACAAACCACTATACGATATAAATTAATATATAAATTATAAAAAATATAGTTGTAAGATTATTATTATATTTTTTAAAACCATTTTTGCCTTTAGGACTATCATCCTTAGTACATACATTTTAATAATTTAAAAACTATGCCTACTTAATTTATATTCGAACACCTCAACATTTTCAAAAAAAATAATCTGTTTAACAAATTAACAATAAAAAAGTGGGCAAGTGGGTGTCGTTCTGCTGTACAGTAGATAACAAGTGGCCAGTGGGTCACTGTAATGGATTGTGTTAAATTTGAATTCAATCATATAATATCATTGTATAAGAAAAACAATTCTGAGCGAAGACGGTCAGTTAGCCTATAATATTACTAAGTATATTTGATGAGTATATTAGCTCCGCTCAGAATCTAAAAGTAAGGTCTTATTTGAAAAATTAATGTTTTTATCGCTACGGTTAAATGGTATAAAAAGTGTTTTAAACTTAAGTTCTTAAGTATACTTGAAAAATGAAAATCTCAATAAATAAATTATTAAATAAACAAAATATGGGGGTAGCAACTTAACCAGAATCACCTTGTTTAATGTTTGGATATTATTATGTAAAATTATTATGCTTACCGGCTACATATTTTTATAATTTGGTGTTACTATTAATTGGTAAAAATATTAAATTTTATTATTGGATATTTTAGATTTTTATTTTATTTTATTTGTATATAATCATATCAGACAAACCAATAATACCGAATACAAAAAAAAAAAAAAAATATCTTGATACAATGACTGTACAATAAATTGGTACTAAAAGTAAAATCTTATGAATAATAAAAACATATTATTAAATATTATGTCATTAACTTTTCGACAAAAGCTTTTAAAATTGAAATAAATCTCCTACGATTTCAATACGTGATTAATTATTTAAATTCTACGTGAGCCATATAATTTCACATGATTTCATGAAATTGTATGAACTATATAGTGTTTGAATAGTTTAATGATATCATCGAGTAAATTATAAAGTTTGAAATTATTAGATTTCTTTGTGTCAAATCAAAATAATTATACATAACTGTAATATTTTTGAAATCATTTGAAAAAACAATCGAAAATAGAGGGTATATTTTTTTTATTAAATAATAATTTTCTGTCATGCATCTGCATAAAAAAATGACACCCTGTGTTGGTTTAAATATTTAATATAATAATTATAACACAATATTGCTTTCTACAATTATTATACGCATTATTATTGATTGTCAATCAACTTCAATACGAGATAAAAAAAAATATATATAAGGACACTTATTTCTATGAACCGCAGATTATTTAATGCGGGATAGAAAAAAAAAATGATAACTAATAAGTCCGGTTAAAAAAAATAAACTAAATATTCACAGAAAAAAGATTGCATGACCTCCATAATTTATAAAACATGAACAAATAGGATATTTCTAATTGCACAGGTCTAATTAATGTATATAGCATGGCAGCGTTTAACTCCCCCAAGAGTAATACTGTCCCGTGGACTGTATCATTTTTCAACGTTTTAAACCACGGCATTTATAATACTATATAAACGTGCAACGTTGTCATTATACAATATAAATAAAGCGTACCCCGACTTTTCACACTTATTTTATATGAAATAATCTGGAATTTAAGTCAAAACTAAAATTTAATAGTGGCGGTGTCCCTTTGACGAGTTCTCAAATACGTTTATAAATGCCGCAGAAAAATACGATTAGACTTCTATATCAGGCGAGCAAGTCGATGAGTGTCAACGATTATTACATGCCTGCAAATTAAAATAAAATAGTATTATAATATTATATTGGTAGGCAATTATTATAGCCAGTTGACAGCGATCAATGACAAAAAAAAAAAAAAACTCTATGATTAAATAGTTATATTATAAAGATTACTTCTATAATTTAAAATTGATAAATTCAATTAAATATGTATATGTACGGTGGTAAATATTTTTCATATTACATTATAAATATTTATTTTGTTTATAATATATTATGTTGTTGTACTTAAATTTTTTCAGGTTTAATAATAATAATAATAATAATAACAAAAATAATAATGTAGATTGGTGAACCCAACCCGACTAGTGATTTGATAATTTATGACGACTGTATCAGCAATAATAATAGAAACAATCAAGGAGTATCGACACTGCATGTAGATACAAGGGTACGTGTGTATGCTTGTAAATTTAATTTCTACGCTCAGAATCTAAAAAAGTAGGGATAATGAGGTCGCTATGGTAACCTAATTATTTTAATCATTGGTTGCTAGGGTAAACTTAAAAACTTTATATTTTTATAACATTTATTTCATCTTTGTTATTGTTGGGTTATCATGGCAACTGTAACGTGAAATCGGTCAGAAAAATACAATAAAATATATTTTAGGCTCCCAGCCTCAACACGTCACTGTAACGCTTTCCGTGTCACACAAAATTATATAATGCCCCCAGTCGTAAGACATATATATGTCAATAACAATTACGAAATAGTATTATATAAATACATAATAATATAACTTGTTACGGAAAATTGTCTATAATCTATAGCCTATATTGTATTCAATATCCTAATGCCAAATTTGTGTTTTGATTGTCATCGGCGTACATAGTAAGTCACTATAATATAATAATTAATTTAATAGATATAATATGCATATTATCAGATTATATGGGCTCATTTATATCAATGAAAATTCAACCATGTCAGTTGAACATTCACATCTTGGATTGGTCTGGATAATGGTTCAATTATCAACTTATTGTAATTGTTTGCTTCCGGATTCAATTCTGCTCCTATTAACTACTGCAAACCCCCTGCTTTAGTTTGGAAATCAGCGGCAAATTAACATAGTGTTAAGTACCGTGTATTATTGTAGGTATATAAACGTGAAATAATAGTAATATGTTCATAGGGACCCATTATTATCTTGAAGAATAAATTAAAAAATAATATTCATGGCTAATGCTGCCGCCGGATTATGTTTAATACGTAATAATAATAAATTATAATAGAGAAAATAAAAAAAAATGGTCGTTTTATTCAATAATTCGTGATGTTCGTTAATGGTTAGTAGTCATCATACGCTACTCTGTATTTTCCACTTAGAAGAAAACGTATGGATCAAAAATATGTATTAATAAGTAGGAAACCATTAATCTATATATATAAAAATCTAACTTGATTTTGGAGACGAAGGAAACCGGTTTGTTTGTTTGTTTATTTATTATTGTTATTATTATTATTATTATTATTATTATTATTATTATTATTATTATTATTATTAGTATTAATTCTTTATTTATTTGATTGCACTTGCATTTTTCCATTTGAAATATATATTATTCACTGAACAAATAATTTATTGTTACATTTTTTTCTATTTTCTATTTTCACTCCAGCGGTTAAATTCAAAATGTAGGATATATAATTTTCAGAAATTAGCAACAACAATAACTACATAATTTATTATGTAATATTATATTATATTATTTGTAGATATAGCCAAAAAATAGTCATATGTTTTTAAATTAAATTATAAAAAAATAATTTCTTCCGGAGGGAGGACGGGCAGCTAGTTGTATATATAATAATATTTACCTAGTGGGAATTAGATAATGTTTACATTTGAATTCGTTTCAATGGTGATAAACAAAGCGTTACTTGCGTAATCAGTTAGAAAGTAAAAATATCTGTACCCAGCCTAAAAACTTATTTATGTTAAAATAATAATATTTATGTCAGCATCTAGCAATAAATAGGTCGAATGTCGACGTTATAAAATTATGTATAGGTGTAATTATCACATACGTAGGTACCTATTATATTATTTAAATCGGCATGTCACATAAACAATTTTATTGTTATCACATTGTTGGGTTAGGTTACAATATAAGTGTATATGTAAATATATTAATGCTGTACAAATATATTATATTAAATTTATTTCTACTAATTTATTATAGGTTGACGCGTAGAAATGTGTGGGGTTGATAAATAGATACGTTTTTCTACAAAATGCGCACATGTGATACTTTCAAAATATAATATACCTATTAATATTGATATCTTGGCGGAAACTGTAGTTTAAAATACAGTTTTTGTATGCACATTATTTTTACCTTTAGTTAAAGATGTGAAAATAATTTCTTTCAGCGGAGTACCGACAATATTATGCTTATATATTATATAGTATATATACCTATATAATATATAAAATAAACCGTGTTGTACATAAATCAAACAGCTTTCTTCTTTTTGAAGTTCAAGTCCTGTCTTTTTCCTAGCCAGTCTCTTCGGTGTAAATTTATAGCGCCACAGTCACACCCATGCATTATACCTAGTGCACTTGCAACTTAAGAGCACTTAAAGCTGTTAGCAAAGACGTTAAATTATTCGTCAAATGTATCTGACTTTGGACATGACACATATATGTAGCGTATGCTATACATTATTTTAAGGTATCCATACATTTTAAGACTTGAAAGAATTTTATCCAGGAGGTGGAAACCAACAGGGCGAGGGAGGAATCAAGAGGAACACGAATAGGGATCCTGCTTTCACCTTTGGAAAATTACTTTTTTCATTTATTTGATTGAAGTATCTATAAGTGCCTATATTGTGATGGATTTAATTTTAATATATAAAAACTCAATCAAATATTTCATTGTGAAGACCATTTGGACGGTTTATTGATAGTGTTAAACATAATAGTATGTATACAAAGATATAATATATATTATATGATTATGTTATAAAATATAGTACTTATGATTTATTTAAGAAGTGTTACAAAAACAAAATAAAATTGTTAATTATGTCTAGATCTTCATTTTTTCATTCTTGGATCTATGACTGAACCTATTAATATACATTTTTCAAAGTTGGATTTTTCCGAAAACTGACAATTATTCATATTTTAGTTACGTGAAATTTTTTCTGTCAATCTTATCAAATATAACAATAATAATGTTTATTTTATTATTTTAAATCATATTTTTATTTAATTAAACATTTTAAATCATTTATTTTATAATTTTTTTAATTTTAACCGATGAATATGAAAATTCTATAGTTGATCCAGCACGGTGTTGCCCGTGACAAATTTGATAAATAATACCAGTGGAATTAACGTCTTAAACCCCGGTAAATGTAAACTGCACATATTTTTAACATTGTCTTTTGGGTGGTTTTGACCAAATAGGTATAAAATACAGAAATACAATTATAATTGTATGTTTGCCATGAGCCGAAAAATCCCGGAATGAGCCTTACTTTAAAATGCAAAATTTGAAAATTTGGCTTGGAGGTGTACATCCTCAGATATAAGATTACCTATGTACCAAATGTCAGAACCTTTGTGCTACAGATTGCTTTCACAAACACACACACACACACATACACACACGGTTTCCTAAAACTTATATAGGTACTCAGATTATAATTTGTCACCATTGACTACTTTTAATTAACAAATGTAAAAAGCTAAGAATCGTTACTCAATAATAATATGTTATATATATCTTACAGGGCGATTCACCAATTATAATCACCTCCATTTTTTCCTATAATAATACAATTATTCAAACTCCGCTTTTTGGAATTTTTAAATAAAAGACCTGTTTTTAAATTCTTGATTTAATTTGTAATAATTACGATAAACTTCTGTTTTAAAATGAGAACCCCTTTTTTTACTCTAAATTATTTAGTGTATTTATTTTTTAAGATTTTTGATGTACCCAACTCAAAATTCAGAAGAGTAGTTTTTTAGTTAATTAAATATTAATTTATTATAAGGATAATAGTCCTTAAAAGTGATTTTACAAAAATATGAAATAGATGTAGTATTAAATCTAGTATTTATTAGAGTTGGATTATTTTTAGAAATTATCAATGTTGATAAATTAATGTTAATCACCAACATTTTTAATCCATCATATCAGCTTCAAATCCATTATCATGGACACAAAGTTAAATAACTAAAAAACTACTTGTTTGCATTTTGATTCTGATATGTCAATATTTTCAGAAAAATCATCTAGTAAATAAATAAATTAGAAAATGGAGGTTTTCATTTGAAAAACAAAAGTTAGAGTCACAAATAGACACTCGGTACTACGAAAAAATTCGAGAATTAAAAAAAGGTCTTTGAGTTTATTTGAAAATTCCAAAAATCAGAATTTAAATAATTTCATTAGTAAAGGAAAAAATGGGGGTGAGCATACTTGGTGAATCAACCTGTATATTATATGCACGACGACCGTTTACAGTTATTAGTGAATGTGATACTTATATAATGAAGAAAAAAAGAGAAGTTTTCCAGAATAAAGATTTAACTATCACTAGAGATACTTTAGCATGAGCTAAACAATTATTGTTAATTTAAATCTAGTGAGAAAGATGTTAAAAATTAGGTGCAATTATTTATCAAACTGACCCATATAGTAATTTTTATTTACTATAATATAGTCTCTATAGTAACATATTGGACGCCGATGGTTTAATTATAATTTGTAAAATATGTTAAGTAAATATTCAACTGGAAATCAAATTTAATCAAAATATTTTATTGTACATATATTTTATAATATAATATAATATATTTATTTGCGTCATTTCACTTAGCTTTATTTAATTATTTATTATTCACAAAATATTTGTGTAGATTTATTAACACACATAAAATGTAATTAACTTATTGAGATTTGAGATTTGGTTAAATCAATATAAATATATTTGTGTATAATATATTTTCTAATGGAATAAAATTGTATGTAAAAAGATCAAAAAATAAAAAGTTATTAAAGTTATATTTACAGAAAGCGTACTGAAATTGAATTCTTTCACATTAAAATTAAAAGTAAATAAAAAACAAAATTGAGAAGAAAAATTGTCAAGTAAATAAAACAATTGCAATGAGTTTTTTTTTTTTTGATTTTACAGTCATATTCTATTTTACTTTATAGTTATTAATATATATTTTTACATGTTGAAATAATTAGTAAGAAAAATCGTTGTGAAGATGGAATTAAAATTTAAAATATGGCTATGAGTGAGTAATAATCAATAAATTAAAATCTCCATATCCATATGACCTATTCTACAACAATTGAATTTTGAATCATATAAGTACGGAAATACAATTATAGATAATAAATCCATATATTAATAACCTTGTTTTTTAAAACCATTTTTGCACAATGTTTTTAAATGTTCTGAAAAAAGGCATAAGAAAATATCATAGTTTTATATAGTACATATTATTCTATTTCTGACTACTGATCAATTGAGTAATATTATTCATATTTTATACAGAGTGATTCACCAAGCATGCTCATTGCTCACGTTCTTTTCTTCTTGGTGTGTCTTAGGTGTGTCATATTGAGATACAAACTTCTGTTTTTAAAATGAAAAACCTCTTTTACATAGGTAGTAAATTATTTAGCGGATAATTTTTCTGAACATTTAGACGCATCAAAATCAAAATTAGAACAGGTGGTATTTGCTATTTGAGTTATTTAACTTTGTGTAGGTACTAAGGATAATAGGTCCATGGTAATGGATTCGGATGATATAGGGGTTACGGTGATTTAAAATTATTAATGTAATAAGTTATATTAATACATTAATATGCACAATAAAAAAAAAAAGTATAACAAATAGATACTAAATCCGATGTTAATCTATTTTATATTTTTGTAAAACCATTTTTAAGGACCATTATTTGAAAACTACTCGTTAAAATGTTTTAAAAGGTACATAAAAATTTAAAAAAAAAATATCCTCCAAATTTCTTATAACTTAAGTTTGTATCGACTCAGGACATTTCAATTACCTAGTATAAAAAATCTCAAGAATTTGAAAATGTAGTATTTAAGTACATTATACGAAAAAAATTCCAAAACTCAGAATTTTTATACATTTATTAATGAAAAATGGGGGTGAGCATGCTTGAATTACCCTGTATGGTAAAGAAAAATAGTAATCCTTAAATTTGTAAGTTCGTTCAGAATAGTAAATTGCGCTTTAAATTCCACTATAATATGGCCAACAGCTGTCTATTTCACTGTTCCTTGTTGATAAGACGATAAGTATATGAAGTGACTTTATTGTATTGGACATTAAAACCATTGAAGCCATTATGCATGAGCGTGCAACTACTATAACACTATAAAGCGAACAAAGGATAACGAACGAGATTTTCCTGGAAAAATTCGTCTCCATAATGCCGTTTTTGGGTTATAACCGTTATGCGGGAACATATCATCTTATTCGTTCTCATAAGGTGATTGGCTTAGGTGCTTTATCCTGTCACCCCAAGGCCGAAATGTCGTCATGAAAATTGATTGGTATTTATGTATATTATTATGTATCAATTATTCGTATTCTTAACAATATAGTAACCACATCGGGGCCTCAGAAAACAGGATTTTGAGTTCAGTTTTCTGAGGTAACGTTATCAAATTCGACATAAAATTTAAATGTTGACCTTGGTGTGCCAGGATAAGGCACCAGTTTAGTTAACGGTAGTTTTCTTTTGAAAATTCGTTAATATGACTTCAAATCATGTAAACAAAATGTTGTAAGGGAAAACACAAAGGTCCAGGAAAACGACTAAATTTACTAATAACAGAATCTCTATATATATATCGTATAAATATAGCTGTATAGCTATCTTTAAAGTAATTTTAGATTTGTATTCGTCTATATTTGTTAGTTTACATTGAGAAAAAAAACTATAAACATATTATTATATAATATTGTATATACGTTATGCAATGACATGACGTACACAACATAAGAAAACCGTGCAATAGTTACTCACAAAAAATATAAAAACAAAAACGAGTTTATTGAATCGCATCTAAAGTAAGACGAGTACACACATATACATATATTATTATATATATATATATACCTGTAATGTATACAGACCAATATATATTTATACCTAAGCGCGTCTCGGCGTCTATAACAAATCGCATGCGATTAGTTTTGTGATCGCTATCACTTTTGATCGCGGCAACAATTCAGCTGCGTGCGCGTTACATTTGATTCGGCGACGGCGGTGGAGTAGAGAAAAAGTTTACTCCACCGCCACAGCCACCACCGCCGCCACCACCGCAGTTGCCTTATATTATATATATACGCGAGCACACACTACACTTTGCTATAGGTCTGAATTTCAGGTAAACCGAAGTTTGTGAGTTATATTCCCAGAAGTGGACAAAAACAAGAGACACATGCAAATTGAAACGGAGACTATATACATGCGCGTGTTCGCCTCTCGCGGGCGGCATAGGCGAGTGTGGCGTGTGTGTGTGTGCAAAGCCTCTTGGGGCCCCCCTCCGAGAGAACGCTGAACAGTTTTTTAAGTAGTTCTAGAGTCTATATGTATAATATATATATATTATACATGTATACATAGGTACGAATACGTCGTGTGTTTATAAGAACGGCGCGCACCCCCCGAATGTCGTATATAGAAATAACACAACCCATTCTGACGTGTTTTCTTTCGGGCCGGAAAACGCGCATATAGCTACACTGCAATGTATATATTGTATACCTGCTCGTAAACATAGACGTACGAAGGCCACCGCGAAAAGTTTCCATTCCACGTCCGTTATTATTTCACGCGTACTCGGTCATCGACACTCGACCGCGCAACGTGTTATTATTTCATCCGATAAAGTCGTGATGGTTTTACCCCCGTGCACACATAATCGAAACACGAGACGATTCCGTATTTCGGCGAATTCCCCCCCTCCACGAAGACCATCGGCACCGACGACAAGTCCCGCCTCAACGCCCTCACGACAGACCATCCGTAGGTGGGTAGCTGGTATACCTATGATACGGGAAAAGCACATATTTTGAACAACTTACTGATCGATAAAATAAATATCGACCGATAAAACTATTACTATAAGGGTAATAGAGTATGGGTACAGCAATAATTCGAATAGGCACAAACCATTGTTGTCTGTAAAAATAAAATAATAATAACATCTAAACGTATCTACATATTATTATTATCATTATAAATATTAATACCGTAAATATATTATAATACTAAAAAACGAGAGACATATTAGACATGGATATAATGTTTCAAACTATGCATGTTAAAAATACGTGTAAGAGGTACCTATACGATCTCAAGGAACATAACTATAAAAGTGTAAACAATAGACATAATATCATTATGTATTGTCACGATTGACATGAAAATAATACCCCAACGAAATTAATTATTTTTTGATAGTTTAATAATTATTATAGTTCAATTTAACTTTAATAATTAAAAGCAAAGTTTGTGACAACACCTATTGAAGTTCGACGATTCCAAGCACAAGGAAAATGCTAAAAATAAAACATTTTTTTATATTGGTCTTATTTGGTAAATTAACTTCGTACAAAGAATGTAGTCAAATGGATGATGGTATTTTGTGCAGACGGAGTGAGTTGTTTTTATAAAATTGGTCCAAACGGTTTTTACCTATATATATATATAATATTAAATATTTATTGTGAACGTAGACGCGTATAAAATATGCATATGCCCATTATAATATGTACACAATAATATTATGTATAAGCGTCGGTTTCACAAAGGCCGCATTTTAAGTGAAATTCTAAACATTCGACCTATAATCGCGAGTTCCGCGAAGTTTACGAGGATATGTTGTAATGTAGGTACCTACTGACTTTTGGTGGTAATTAGTGCTTTACACGTAACTTCAACCTAATCGTTTGTTATTTTTCCAATCACGTTAAGAGTATTAAAATTACTTACGCACCTATAGTCATATTTGTTTATGGATCAAAGACTCAAATCGAATAACTATATAGGTAATCGTTGAGCGGAAGACAGAAAAAATAAACGTTTTAACACGTGTAATTAGGTTGTTAGGTGTATTTTATTGATATAATATTTAATTTGTTTTGAACACCTCAAAGGGCTAATGTGTACAAATCTAATGCGAGCAACGAAAATATTAAATAATAATATGCGTTTAAGTTTTTTTTAAAGTATCCGTTGAATAAAATAGTAATTTATTGATATTAAACCAATTCAAAACATGTTCACGTGGTTAAACTGTTTAACCACGTGAATACAATTGTTTAACTTGAACAATTGTTTTACGCGTATATTTCTGTCTTATAAAAGTTCCGAGCTTTTTATATGGTTAAAATATAATAATTTAACAGAAAAGGTAGGGTTTTAGTTGTTATAATAATAATTAATAGAAAAGGTTCATAAAAAAAAAATAATAATAATAATAATCAAATAAAAGACGTTGTCTTGGCCGTTTTAACACCTTATAAAGTTCAATTTTACATACACATAATATATATATATAAAATATATGCTCTTTTGAAACTTGTTTGGAGAGACGCGAGAACATAATCTCTCGGGGAGCAGCGATAAAAGTATAAAACTACATAATATACGATTTGAACGTCTTCAATATTTTACTACTCGTTTTCAAATATATACCTATATAATATGTTATCAAAGAAACAAATAAGAGAAGAGCGAAAATTGTTTTCGTTTATCCGTATGCGCGCTGAATGTATTATATTATATAATACAATAGGAAGTTGCAGCAAGGGCGGTGTATGTCGCGGCGTCTCATGTTTTAATTGGCTATGAAACGTTTGCCAAAGGAAATATGTAATATACGGATGAGAGACGAAAACAAAAAAAAAAAATGTAAAAACGTACATAAATTATTACTATATATTATATTATAAAATATACGACATACGTGTCAGCGGACAAGACTTTTAATTGTTATTAAATATTAATAAACTATTCAAAGCAGCGTTTCCCAAACTTTTCTTCCGCCGGACCCCTTAGATTATGGTAAAAATTATTGCGGACCCCGTAATCATAGATAGAAATGGGGCCCCCTTAAAAAAAAACCCACCAAGAAAAGTTATTGCGAAAGTATACAAATTTTGCAATTTCAGTTTATAGCTTTTTGTATGAAATACCTACGATTCCGCAGAGCGAGCAGAGCACAGCCTATAATATAACTATGCTCATAAATTACTGCGAATTTACGCTAAACATTTTTTTTAATTTACACTTACAACAACTTATGAGGAACATTGTATTACATTTTCAAGTTTTTTGACCGTACAGATATTTTTTTTATCGAAATTTATGAAATAAAAATTAATAAAATCGAAAATTTTATACGTTTGCCTATAAATAGCTTTAAAATATTTTGAATGGTCTATAGAAAATGGTAGTATTAACGTTCAGTAAAAATTCCATGCACCTACTGTAATTATTTTTAAAATTACACCAAAAACCAAATTCAATTTTGTCAGAAACCGTTTTTGTGTAAAAATTCTCATTTTTCTTAATTTTTATTTTGTTTTCCCGGCGCTTTAAATTTTTGCCTCCCTAATGCACCTACTAGATTCCCTATCTCACTGGAAAAGGTACCTGCTAAAGTCGAAAATCAAAGCATTATGTCGAGTACTTATTATGTACACAGACACAAAAAATAAAAACTTTAAAAATGTTAAAATATAAAGTAAAAAAAAAAAAAATACAAATATTAATTGATTGTTAAATTAAAAATTTGTTTTAAGAATTATTTATGAGGGTCTGTGGGAAGGGAACCTATCCATAACTACACCAAACAACTGCAGGCATACAGGGAAAAATTAAGGAAATATGAAAAATGTTCATGATGTTAATGAATTGTAATAACTTATCGTTGTATATGAAATCAGATAATATAATATAAATATTATGTACCTAAACAATATTGTTGTGTTCAGGTAAATACTGACAGTTACCGAGAAAAACTGTTCGAACGCATCCATAATAATTAGCAAAATATATTATGTATAATATAGCACGTATGTAATCATAGGCAATCATATTAATACGTAATCGCAGACATGCTGAGGCTTAAGGGTTAAGAGTAATGAATAATTAGTTTTCATATATTTCAGTTTACGTCAGTAAATATAGGTACTACACAATATCTATACACTCGATAGTTCTTTTAACAGTGCAAATACCAACTATTTTTGAGAACGTGTATAGGTTATATTATAACATTATAATCGTTATAATATTAACTCTTGAAAATTTTTTTTTTTTTATTAATTAACTCGCGGAAAATTATAGGCCATCGGGTGGTTTTTAACTGTGTGGGAGGGTACTGTAGGTTTTAAACACGTTCACACAGTTTGACAGATTTTTTTTAGCGGGCACCCGTAGGTATTTGCCGTGCCCGGGTGGGGATGGCAGCACTTCTCTCCGGACACCGTGACTTACCCGAAGTAAAATGCCGTCCACGGCCGAGGTTTTGAACCGGTGTCGGTGCGCGTCGCAACCGACGCCTTAGTCAGCTCGGCCACTCCGTCCCCCTCTTGAAAATTTAAAATGTTCGTATTGTACATGGCATCCATGAACTCTTGGTATTTTAATCAAAATCTATACTTATAATAATATCTTAATAGATCGAAGCAGAATATAATATTCTAAAAATATAAATGTACACTGGGCATGAATAATATTAAATCGATCTAAGGCCATCCGACGCGGCTACACAC
>NC_042494.1:56763733-56799340 GCF_005508785.2 Acyrthosiphon pisum
ATATATATTATATTATATTATATTGTTTTGCTAAAAAAAAATATTAATTATTTAATTCGATCTTTAATTAATATTCTATTGTAGTTTTTAATTAATAAGTGATTAAAAATTGGACGAGCTTGTGCCTGCGAATTTCACTCGGTGATTGGGTGCCCTTAATATTTATAAACCATTTGTTTAATAATATTGGATCTATGTCAAAAATATTAATATGATTTTGTTTAAAGTCCAGGGATGGAAAACGTTTTTAAAAAACTTTATTAAACGGAAAAAAAAACGAAAACGAAAAACAACTGAAAAACGATAAACTTTAAACAAAATAATTATTGTTCTCGTTAGTGTTCTATTAGCGTGTGGCTATCGTGAATCTCGTACACCGTGGCCAGTCCTTATAGGTGGTATCCTTTATACAATATGCGGAAACTGAACATTGTTCGAATCGGTTTAACAACAATGCAACAAAATAATAAAGCTCGCAAACGAGATTGATAATTATTATTAAATCGTAGTACGACCGCGTTTCGCTACGATATTATTAAATCGCAATCCGCACGGCGTGGTCGGATTAACTTTGCAATAATAACGCGCGGTTTACGTATAATATTATAATAGTCGAGCAAACGTTTTACAAATCAAATATCTTCATGACGTACAACACAATAATATTACGGTACACTATCAACTGCAATTGTTATTGATGTTACTATTATTACTATTATTACAATTATAAGCCAACACCACCACCACCGAGAAGACGATTGCACTCCGACCGATCCGGCAGTGCCAGCTGGTATATCTCCTCCGATATATTATTATTATTATTAATTACTATATCATCATACATGTTGAATAATAATATAGGAATAAACGAGCATCGGAATAATGTCTGATTAAATTTACACAGTACCTACGGAGATTGTAACGCGAGTACCGCTCCGGGGAATCCGATGACAAGCTTCCCGAAAACGTATTCCAATTCCCAGTTTGCTTTAATAAATTAATATCGGTGCGTTATTATATTAAATTTTGTTGTTCCGCTTTTGTACGCCGACATTCCGGGGTCACCTGTCATACCTATTACTGCGTATATTTTGTGCGTGTACAATACGGTCGCGGTAGCAATAATAGTAATATGTACCTACCTACTATGGAGTGTTATTACCTCATACAATAATACAGAGCTAGTATTGGAATTATATCGTGTGTGGTACGCATATAGGTATACCCATGTGTGTATTTTACATCATAATATTTGTTCGATACGCGTACAGCGGAAATTATGCATAAAGTGTGTATTAAAACCTCAAATCGTTCGCATCGATTATAACGGTAACGCGAAAACATTTTGTTTCATTTTTTACAATATTATACCTCATAATATTTGGAAATTACGGACGTGGACGTGTGCAGTGCAATAATGTACACACCTACCCTACATATCCAAACATATTAATATAACGAAGAATAGGAATGATAATTACCTAGTTTTCTAAAATTCCCGTTAAAATGACAAATATAGACAAATTTGTATGTGTTACAAATTAATTTTACCTTGTACTTATCTTTACCACCGAGTCACTCATAATATGATCAAAATATGTTTTAAAAAACTATACCTACAAATAATATACCAGAAAAAAATTGATGTATTTTTTTTTTGTACCTACCCGCCCAAAAATCCACAATTTCGGGTAATCACAATTCATATGATTTGATTAAGTATGTACAATTGTACAATTTACATAATATATTATCATCTATATATTGTTTTAAATTTAATTCTTATAAGATGGATACAGAATGGTCGATTTATCTTTCTTCGATAACTAAAGATTATTTCAAAATGTAATTTGAATTTTTCTTTTTCTTTTAAATTTTTTTATTAAATCTCGTCTAGGTAATAATATGACTTTGTAGATACTTAATATAGATCTTTAGATTCAATTTATTAGTCACAGGTTATAACTGTGCTGAATATTTGCTTATATTATACTTAAATAAATCATAAACGTTGAAGTGTGTTGCATGATAATATGCTAAAAAATCACATTCATCTTATCGATATTTTCGAAAGGATAAATTTTAGGTACAACTAAAATCTAAATACTCGCAATACTAAAAAAACTAGAGAATACCTAGTTGTGTATGATTGACGCATAGGGTGTGTAATGGTAACATTAGAAAAAGGCATAGTATATGTGGAAATGGAACTATTAATATTATTCAATTATTGTAAAATAATCAAACTCGAAACCCGAACAAAATATAAACTATAGTTTTCGAACTTTTATCGATTCTGATTATTCGAATATAAATTTTAATTATTGTATTGAAGATATATTACAATGTAGGTATTATAGGTATTTGGTATACCTAAATCAATGATGTATAAATACGCAATTAAGTAAATTTCATCTTGTATTAAAACCAACATAACCATATGCGATATTGGTTCTATATAGTCTAGGGATACAAACTGGGTTTAAACTAGAACTATTTATGTACCTACCTGTTTTGAATCCTTGGACTTAAAGTTCCACACAGACACGAAACGTTTGTAAGATAGCCTCTTATTTGTTCACTTAATTAATTACTAGACTAAGAATAATAATACCTTTTGGTTTTACAAAGGTTCAAAATATTATATTGTTATGCGCAAGCATTCCATGTTTGTTTTTCAATTAAATTGTAACGGCTCTTAATATAATCTGGGCTTAACTTATTAAATACATTTAAAATGTTAAACTCCACAGCGCTGAAATTGTTTTAAACAAATTTTATTTGTATTGCAAGTATGTACTTACCTAAACTTTAATCTTTAAAAAGTATACAGTTTTAGACAATTTTTTATCGTAAGAATTTGCAATTATACGTTTCATAATATCTTGTATTCGACTAAAGAAAACAAAAAGTAGCATAGCGTCAAAAGTGTGAATAAAAAATACGGTTCAAAGAGTTGTTTTTAGTATAAAACTTATTTTGGGTACAATTATACTATAAGCATACTTTAATTAAACAAACAAAAAAGTTGAATTGCACTATACCATATACCACTTTTTTTTTCAATTTGAGTATAACTTTTCTTTTCGTTTGTTTAATTTGTATTATTAATAAAAAAAAAAATCCCGATTGATTAATCTTAGTTTAGTCTTAATACACTTAATATACTTAATGGTATTTTTACAAGTTCGAATTAAAAATAATAAATAATTGATTCAATATTTTGATTTATCCATTTTAATGTATATAACTTGGTATCACCAAAGACAAGAAATTACAACATAATCGTATTTACTGACATGTATTTCCAGTTTTCCACTGTATGGATAAGTATAAGTATACATACACCGGTACACCGCAGTTTCCAGTCTGTTAATTTTGTTAATTTTGAGTAAGAAGGAAATGTTCCAATTTTATTCTTTTGTCGTACAAAAGACGAGTTATTGGCGAGTTCACTCTGTACACAAAACCCCGTACAAACAAGCACGGATGGGGGATCAGTTTACTTCTAGTTATTATACCTCTACTTGAGTTCGAAACGATAGTATTAGTTCACTACTCCACGATGACTTCCTTAGGAGAACCGTTAATATTTTATTTTATTGTTTTTAGCAAATATTGCTCTGGGATATTTACAGCTATTTCATGATTTGTAAAAGAGCCGTAAGTAGCTGGGTAAGTATATGTGTTGATATTGCATATTTACATCTGTTAAATTTTATTATGTTAACCAAATAGCCCTCGCTTTCTATGACTCGCGAAAATGTGAACACAATAGCCTGTTGGTAATATAAAATTCATATAAACGGTTTTCTTTAACGTCACATGTGAAGTTTAATTTAGACATTGTACCTATATTATTATGCATTATACTTACGTCCTTAATAATATTTGAAATTTAAATTTTTCGTTACAAATGGTTCAATTGACATGAAGCAAATATAATATTATAGGATGTTCAATTTTCAACGCAACAGGTAGATACATTCAATTTGATGTTACCGACCTTTACTAAGAAAGATTTTATAGAATATTAATTTGATCATTTTTGTTTTATTCATTGAAGTTGACAAATAAATTAGATAAAGTATTTTATTTGCATAATAATATTAAAAGTTTCACCTTTATCATGATTATTAATTTTCAAATAATTAAACTAGCATTGTTTGGACTTCTGTTAGTTCAATTATTTACGTCATATAATAATTAATCTTTGGAAACTATTAAAAAGATTTTTTAGAAAATATTTCTCACCAAAAATAATATTCGAAATAACATGGATTGAAATGTATGTATTGTTTTAGTTGGTTTTAGAATGGATACACAAAGGAATGCACTTAGGAAATAATACATGTTAATATTTTATATTTAAAAGTTTTATCTTTAATTTTTTTTTTTTAATATAGTAAAGATTTAATATATACAACAAAATTAAGTAACCTTTGCCAATAGTTACTTTTTTTTCTGTTATTAAAAATGTTTTAACACCAGTTGCATATTTATTTTATGAAAGATATTTTCTGTTTATGAATTTATGGAAATAAATACATATTATATTGTTTTGTTAAGCGTAAATAATATATTTTAATGTATTAAAATAAGTTATTTGCAAGACAATGTTTATAGATGAACATTGCATAACTTATCCATTTAATACTTATTTAAATATTAAAGTATAATTAAATACTTTAGAATATTGAATACCTACAAAATCTAAATTGAAAACGTAAAAATATATTAAAACCCGTTTTTTTTCTATATTTTAATAATTATTAGATCTCGAAAATATTTATTGTGGTGCACAACGTAAAATAAACTATATATTATATGAATATAATATAGATAAAAAATATATGGTTATAAATTGATTAGGTAGAATAAGTTTCACTTCTGATTTTTAAACTATTAAAACAATATGTGTATAACATTTTAAGATATTCCGAGAGTACCTATAGGTATCTACACATAACAGTATATAACATTAAAAATAGACTTTCGAATTTTTTAGTTTAAAAACCGTTTTTAATGGTAACAGTTGACGTCAACAATAATTTAATTTGAATGTTACTCATGCATAAAATATTTTAAAGCACAATTATTTTACACTTTACGTCAAACTTAATTTACCATTAACCTTTTTATAAATATGCCATATAATATGTTGGAGATAAATAAAAATATTGAATTCTGGAACATATTATTATACAGCATTTACAATTTCATATCGTCTGGCGAAAGTTCCACTTTTTATTTCTATATAAAACTAATTGGTAAAATAAAATAATTTTATAAAATTTTAAATCTTTTCATGATATTTAATTATTTTTGCCTCATAGAGTTCATTTCATCAGTACTTGAGAATTTTTTTGTTACATTTTTCGTAAATTGATACATAATTCTAGTGCACAAATATTTATTAATTTATTTGAAATATTAAAAAGAGTTCTTTTTCGAGTTAACATAAAATATTTTTTGCATTTGTTGTGATATTATAAAAGATCCGTAAAAGCAAAAAAATTATATTTATGAAGTAAACGTTTTTATTTTGGGTATCACTGGTTTATAGTCACCATACGACCGGGTGGCCATTGTGCTATGATAATTTTTATATTTCGTTACAAATTATTCAAATAAGAGTAAATAGTCATAATAATAACAAATTGTTTAGAATTAATAGTAACGTAGTTAAAAATTAATGTTTTATAATTATACGTAAAAAATAAGACAGATTTTTAAGTATTATTATCATCAAATATCACACATTTTATTTGTTTTAACATTATTATATTTTTTTTGTAAAAATTGAATGCTAGTATTGAACATTGCTGGTAATAACTGATCAAAATTAATTTTTAACGATGTTTGAAAATACTTGTAAGATAGGTAAATATGCGTTTTTAATGGCAACTACAATATATAGCGACAAGCCAACAACATAATATTAACACGGTTAAAATATAATAAAATACAATTTCAAATATTATAAGAAGTATTAACCCATTTTCCGTATATAGATCACACATTAGACCAACCTACACGTTAAATCTTTTAGATATAAGGACAAAGAAACATGGATCATGAATATCGAAATTTTAGAATTTAGATTAGGTAAAGACTGCTAACGCAAGGTAAACATATTACATATATTAAATTGTATAATTCCACTTATATTTATACTTATAATACAGTTGTAGCTGGTTATCGTTATATTTTATTTAAAAATGATAAAATATAATCATATAGTTTAAACTAAAGTAGTAGGTACAAAATAAGTTTTAACGCATTTTTTTTTTTTTTTGACTGCGCTGTTTTGAAATTAACACGACTATACGAGTACAACATTCACATTTATTGTGGCTGTTTCTATAGGATATTAAATTACAAAAATTAAATCCGTTATGTTGAATAAATATCATAATGCATTGTGTTTTTATAAATACCAATGTATAATAATTACTTTTTCAATCATTTTTTGAAGTGGTTTTTATATTTAAAAAATAAACATAGGTAGGTACATGGTTTTTTTTTTAGCGATGCCTTAGGGTTATACTACTACTGTACGGTTATCGAATAACGGCGGAATTAATTTTTACTTTTGATTTTACCAACCCTTTATTTATAATTTTAAATATTAACGATTACAATGTAATTATTTTATTTTGAATTGAATGTGCTATCCATACAACCTAATTCTACAATGAAACAATATGAAAAATATTATCAAATTTTTTTTTGAAATGGCTATCCATGAAAAATATATTATATAAATACAGGAATATTATTGCATATCGTGTAGATATAAAGCACTTGGTAGACACAATTTGAGCACAGTTCATAAAATTGTATCAGTCACATTTTGATGGTGGGAAGGTGAATATAAGGGTAATGTGTGTTTTTAATTTTACAATAAATTTCAATAGGTCTATTAGCTTCAGAATAGTTTATTTTGTTTTCAAACTTAAAAGTTTATAAGCATTTAGAATAATAACTCATGACAGTGGGATAATTCCAGGCTCGTATGTACTCTAAAACGTCAACAACAACTTCTTCAAATGATATAAGTCAGTAAATAAAAATTGTTTATACGGCTCTTCCGCCTTATAAGTATGATTAACTTCATACAAGTATCACAGTTACTAATAAAGTTATTAATTTCAGAACCCTCACCTGGCTACTAGAATATTTGTTTTTTCCAAGGCATTCTTTGATGATTTTACTATGCCTAAGTGAGTAACTTAGAAATAAAATATTATATTAACATTTTTTTTTTTTATTGTAAAGTGTTTTTGACAAGATCATCTAACTTATTGATAACATTAATTAACATTTTTAACAATTGATAATGCATAATTATTTACAAATTATTTACAACAAATTTCAAGAATTTACATCGATAAATATATAATAGTACAATAGAATAGAAAATAAAATAAATTATGTAGATGATTTTAAATTAGTTATTGGTGTTTATGTAGGGCATCATATGAGGACAATCAACATGTAGTAAATCATAAAGTATACTATACAACTCTTATCAAAAATATTTTTTTAAATTTAAATTTTGATTTTTACCTCAACTTTAAAACAATTTGTATTACTTGATAATATGTACCGTATTTAAATTCTCTAAGAAATTTCATCTTGAACTCCTACTTTAATTGCAAGTTTCTGCCATATATTATGACACTCCTTATCTTAGACTTTTTTTACGATATTTTCAATAATTACTCTTCAAATAATATTTAAATTGATTTAGTGATATTATATTCACATACTAAGTTAAGAATCACTTTACATAAATTTAAATTAATTAAATCCTAACTTGTGCAGTGGCCAGTGCCGTAGCTAGGATTTTGAAGGGGGTGGTGGGTGGGGGTTAAGTATAAATTAAAGTACATTTTTTAGAGTTGTCATATATAAATAATATACATAATATATTTATTAGGGGAAAAATGAAAACGTGAAGGGGGGGGGGGGTAAACATCCAAACCTCCCTGGCTACGCCACTGGTCGCAGTCATAAACATTTATACTGATTAGTACATTTTTAACATGAAATTCTGTAAACAAAACAGATACCTGACGAAACTTTTAAGATGCAAAAACTATATACACAACAGTTATTTTTCTACATTTTTACTATGTTTTGAAAATAGTATGATTATTTATTATTTTGATATAAACAACACCTATCTAACGAACATTTATTTGAATGACATAAATTGATTCTTGCGCTGGTTCAAAGCGGGTTGGACAAAATATTATTATGTATATTAAAAACAATATAATTTATTCAGTAAGTATCCCGTGACGCAATAGTTTTCTTTTTAAATAGAATATCACTTAATGGTTCCATTAACCACTCAGAAATATTACCGTTTATAAAAATGGTTTGTTGCCACTTGACACTTGTTATGAACATACCTATTATATAAATTAGTTTATTATATGTCCGTTAAGTCAAATATCGTATGGAGCTCAGCAGTATAACTATGGATTTCAATATTACTTTAGATATTCAGTTGGCTGTTAATTTTATTAATATAATTTTAGGCATCTTAGCGTTTATAACCTAGTTTTAGGTTTTTAAACATAAGTCTAGAACACCTTATAACCTGGGGTAAGGTACTTAGGTCCAGGTCCGTTAGGTACCAGTACATATTATAGTTATGATTGTATGTTTATTCATTCATTATTGTCCGTAGTTTCTTTACACGGTTACGATTATTTGCATTATGATAATTTGATATTTAATAACGATTGTTTATTTTAAGTAATTACTTATAGTATATTATGTGTTTATGTGTTATATATAGATTCGAACTATCCAAAATAAACTACCAAAATATTTATGTAACAATTTTTTTTTCTAAATTATTGTATTTGGAACTATAGTTTATTGATGTGTATTAAAATACATTTAGAAAACGGAAATTTAGCACGCTCGCAGAGTAAGATTTCCTAACTTGTTTAATGTTTATTTTATTTATCAAATTAATTAATGCCATAGGCTTGTAGATTGTTTTAACCGATTGTAAAAATCGTATAAAAATGTAATTGGCTTCTTGTTAATTATGTGAAAAACTCCTCAACACGACTTTCATGGTCTGATAATCTGATTTTCAGTTGGACCTTTTCAAAATTATTAAATCATTTTCTCAATTGCATAATGTAGATAATTAACATAACATTTAAAAAAACGAAATTGTTTTATTTATATAATTTTCAAGCTGTCATTCTATCAAAGTTAATTGGTGGATAAAATAACAAGATATGATAACAAAAAATAATATATTTGAACTAGTCAGTATTCATAGGTATAGGTATTTATTTTATATTTTATATACTGTAAAATCGTTGATAGGCAATTTCGTAAAAAAATTTTATTTTAATAGCTTTACAGAAACTATATAAAGTTTTTATGTCTCGAAGAACTTTTCAGTTTCATCGAGACCGAGTCGAACATGTGCGATAACCGGTGGCGTAATCTACCTATATAATTCCTGGTCAGTGGTCACCTGTGACCTGTACCTATGAATGTGGTAATATAGTGTGATATTGTTATGCAATTTTATTTGCGGGGATGAAAATGCACAATGTCGACGACGATGGTACTGTTGTATGCCAGAGAACCAGTAATTGAGATTAAGCCATAATTCGTTTCGCAACAGTTTGAGATTATATACACCCTGGTATACCAATGTCCAATACCATGGTTAAAGTGCTGCAGATGGAGTAGTAATATAAGAGTAACGTACTAAAATAGTTACTATTTCACCAAAATATAGAATATTGAAAATTATACACCGTGTTTTAACATTTTTTTGTCTATTAAATAGTAAGGTGAGCGTATGTTATTTTTGAGTCAACTAAACTACCCCTTAGTTAGGATAATAGGTCAGAAGATTTTCTTAGTGTATGTCGTTTCAATATGTATGATTGGTTTTAATGTACAAGCATTTCCATTCCAAACTCTTTTATAGGGGATGTAATAACTATTATGTATCTTAGTATGTACACGGATTTACTTTTTTTGATACCGTTTTTTCATATAAATTATAGGTGCTACAAATTCAAGTAAACACTAAAATAATTGGTGTATTACACCTTTATTTATGTTCCAATTTTTTTAACCTTAATATGGTAAAAATAAAAGTAGGAAGATAATATCTACTTAGAGTCCGAGAATCAGTTTCGTAAGGCAACTTAATACTTCTTACTGTAAACATTGATTGACATGGGGCAGTACTTCTCGAATCAATTTTTTTCAAATTAATACATTGGGGTTAGAGTTGTTAAATTTGTCTCGTGGTGGATCGTGTTTTTTGGTAATTTGGACTAGTACAAGATACTTTTGAACCAGATGTACCCAAAATATTGGGGTCTTTGATACTTTCGTTCAGCTCTTCATATCGAATTGTTTTAAAAAATACTGAGTATTGTTAATAAAATTTATTTCATTTAATGAACAATAGTAAACACAAAATAATATTGTACCTGTATCATGCGCGTGTTTTCGGATGTAACTATACGAACCGATGTCAACGTACTTCCGACCACGGAAGGATGATGCTGATAATTGCGTTTCATCTTTAAGGTGATGAAAATTTGTACAAATATTATACTTGCTTAAACATACGGACCCCCGCCCGGGTTTCCTGTCGCCCGACTAGGGAGACGTTGATAAAACGGACTTTGAAATCGGAATCTCCCGGGTCACCACCGCCTCCACCCACGTATAACGTATTTATTTAATATACATATATATGTGTATATTATAATATAGGTATTATTATTTGTGTTGAACGTGGGACGCCATCGGTTTTGTGGTCCACCGTGGTCTGGAGCAGTTTGCCTCTAATCAGTCCGTTGCGGTCACTGATTACATGCGCGACTGCGGCGAGTCCATTGTGCGCGGGGCTGTGTCCTTCTCTCGACCAAGCCACTAACCACCGCTTTGCCAGAATATCGCGTAAGCCCCATCCACTATTGCCGGAACCACCCTCATCTATAATACTTGAAAGTGTATAGGTAGCTTTACGTGCACAATATTACTATTATAATATAGATGCACGAATCAGTCGTGCCCATTTTCGCGGTATTTCTCTCTCCGAGTACTTTAATAATACCTTTTTACAAAATCCAATTACACAACATGACATAATTTCGAAACTCACATTTTACACGATGTCAATCTATACAGGGTGATTATTTTATCATTGAACACTAATTATTTCAAGAAGTCGAATTTATAAAAATCGAATTTGGGGCGGCGAGTAGTTTATGAGTTATAAGTGTTTAATGTTTTAATGAGTGGAGCAGTGGACAATCATTTCGCGGGGTAACCCCGTACCACTCCACCCCGCTCGTCAAAACTTTAAATACTTATAACTCATAAACTAATCGCCCTAAATTCGATTTTTATGTTTTGAAATACTTAGACAAATATTCTGCTTTGGAATATGATACTAAAACACTATGTTATCATTCTAAAAAGTAAAAAAAAAACTTATAAAATTATAAGGATAAAAAATATTTAAAAATATAATTTTTTGAATAAAAACGTTTTTTTGTAAACGACTTGAAACTATGTAAAATAATATCTTCAAAAACATTTACACTTCTTGAAATAATGAGTGTTCAATGATAAAAGAATCACCCTGTATACTATTACTGAGCCAATCCTCAAAATAAAACTGTACAAGTATGCGTTCAGTTTATGTATAGGTGTAACGACTGTAATCTAACATCGTCAACTTTTGTTTCGTTAATTTATCATTGTGTATAAGAATATAATATGTAATTAATAATTAATAAATATTATTTGACGAGTAGTCGCAATGCATGTTGAAAAAACAGCTTCTGACCGTATGTATGGCTAATAATAATAACCTATTCAGTATTTACGACGACCCCAAATGCAACAATATAACGCGCTCCGTTGAACTTTTCTCAACAATCACTTATACACACTCACACACACAATGTAAGTACATTTAGACTTGATATGTTTCAGCTTTACTCTTAATTAACTTGTGGAAAGTATACAGTGGGTAAATAAATTGTCGTGCGTTTTTAATATAAGATACTTATAAAACAGCAACAACCCACGGCCGCGCAATATAAAATAAAAAGGAAAACGACCAGCAATTCGATTTAGTATACATATATAGAGACAACAGACAGGGCACGGTAAATATGACATGGTCTGTCTGTGGGGTGGGAAGGGCGTAAGGTGTGCAGGTACGGTTACGAGTAAAATGCTCGCGTAATGAAGACAATAAAACGAGTCGGGTATTACCTTAATAATATTGTAAACGTTTTTCTGTTTCTGTTTATTTTTTTCCGGAACAGAGGTAAAACGTATTTCCATCTCCATTGCTCTCTCCGTCCAATTTTTTTTCTGCGCCGCGTGCCGTTTTCGAGCACGACGGAATATAAAACAATCAAATTTGTACATAAAGGAGCTTCTGCTAATTCCGGAACTGGTACAAGATTAAACTTTGCTGACAACAAACGGCCGGCCGGGGAAGAGGATGCAAAAAAAATAAAATATGTGTATTATTACGTTGGCAAACTCTAGACGGTTTTTTTTTTAAAAAAGCTGTTACTGTAATAAGAGATCTCGCAAATATGATTAGCTACCGACTACCACCTATTTACCCCCCCCCCCCCCCACTTGTGTTTTAATAATTTGGCTGGAGCGTCACGTGAACTTTCTAATATTATTGTTTTCCACCCATCAATCTAGCAATTCGAAATTATTTTGACTGAACTTAAACCTTGTTAATATTTATTATTATTCGGTGCGAAAGCCAGCAATCGAATGTACACACATTGAGGTAGATATTTCATTATGCATAACAATATTATGTATACAAAATTAATGTAGACTATACGAGAGCTGAACATAAAACAAAATATCAGGGAAACGGGGTTTTTTTTTATTCGTCGCTTTCAATGTGGCTGTATTCGGCTAACTTGACAACGGCGTATTTATAATTTACAATAAAATACGATTAGACAATAATACACTATATTGGGTGGAGGCGTAACAATAATTTTCACATTTAAACACTCTAATTGTTATAATAGTTATAATTTTGAGAGAACTAAACTTTGTCCGCGGTGTGATGTTACAACTTTTATTTTTACCGCCAATTGTAATTACAGAGAGCGGATAGCAGTTAAACAATAACAATGCACTTGACCTTATTGGATAGAACTTACTCACGAAGGTATTAGGTTACATGTTTTTGAAAATGTTTAAATCAAAACAAGGGGGGACTTACACAATTTATGAATTATAAGTTGTAAATATCAAAGTTGAAATGAATATTTTTGAAACTGAATATTTTTTAAAATAACCCATATTAAATATATTATGTTAGCAGCTGTGTGTGAGATTAAAATGTCACAACAAAAATTTGCAGGAACTAAAGATTTACCAAAAAATGATGTCAACGCTCTTCAAAAATGTAATAACAATTTTCCTTTCTATTTTCAAGCTTCTACAGATTTTAGCAACCCTCTATATGTTACAACTACTAGCAGTGTACTATCTATTTTGTGATACAATATGACGTGTGAAAGTAGATTGAATGGTTTGCCAATGATGAATATACAGAGTGATATAATGATAGACCCCTATGATGACCTAAATAAACTAGCGACCAAAACAAGAAATAATCGGTTAATGTATTGTAGTTAACATATTTGTTGACTTTTTAAATGTTTTAAATAGTATAAAAACCATTAACCTATTGTATAGATCTAAGTCCTAACATCCCCCCTCTTATTAAAAAAATCCTGGCTACGCTACTGGAAGTTTAAAATCACTAAAATGACTCTACGCGAAATCATTAATAATTATAATAAAAGGAAAAATATATTTCTTACGTCTATGTATTTTAATACATTCATAATAATATGTACAATATAGAGTACAAGTGGTTTTCACCTTACGCGGGTTTTATAAAGAGTGGATCTCAAGTACGCATAGATCTGACGAGTATACCCCTCACTCATGTCACCAGAGTACCTATGCAGCCGTGTGCGTTCCGTCCCGGCATTTCACAATGTCAGTCTATGTATTATTATAATAATATATGGAACGATTATTTTACTGTGTACTGTCTTAAGAAAAATGTTATTTGAAACTTAAAGAATTGCAAACACCGACGACGGTCGTGTAATAATATAAAAATTAAAATGTAAAAATATAATACAATATATTATTACGTCTATCGTTTATGAGCAAAAAAAAAATAATAACCTTTATCCGAGATATTAAATTGTTTGCTGCGTAAAAGAGAATCACCCCGTATACATAAATATATTTTTATATTATAATGGGATGCGCGCGTATATTATAATGATCGTCGTAGAAAAACGCCGAAGGGGATGATATCGAATTGTATACGGTGAGTGTGTGGAGCCCGTAGGGGTGGAGTGACGCGTACTTCCGAGCACGATGACACTATTTATTGTTTTCGATGGACCATTGTCTGCGACTGTGTATCGGATCTGTTCATAATATTATACTCACGAGCCTGCAAATAGCCCGCGACCTCTCCGTAAGGGGTAGGGGTGTAGGACAAGTCGAGTACCTGCGTATAATGCGTTTGTATTATACATAATATTAATATGTAGTTAAAGGTATATACCGGGTGTTTCACTATAACCACGTTCCGCCGTTATTTTTCACTTATTGATGGAAAAAATTACAGTCTTTTTAAAAATATAACAATAATATTATTGTTATGGCAAAATATGTGATGTGAGAATATTAATATGACAGTTCACACGATTAACGTATGATTAAGGGAAGAGGCCCGTTGCGGCGTTTCGCTTCCACATTCATAGAATTTTACGTAACTTAATTAAAAATGTATTAAAAATGTACCAACTTAGATTCTTTTATGTACAATATGAACTTATTATTTAAGGAATGTTCTATGATTTATAAGATAGTATTGTGTTGACTACGAAGGGTATACCTAATACCTGCATAAAATATAAAATAGATGCAATATTTAGTGCAACCACTCATATTATATTTCAAACCTATTATTATTTATTATTATCTTTATTTCATAATGTATAATAACTCAAAAATTAATAGATAATACATTTATAATAGATCTACATTTTCAAAAACATCATCCGACAATAAAAAGTTAAAGAAAAGTTTGTATTGCCAAATAAAACGATTTAAATTACATAAAAAAAATTGGAATTTAAAGTATCATCATATGGTCAAAGAAAATAAATCAATGTTTCCTAACCAGGGGTGTGCCCCCTGAGGAATGTGTAAACATTGATGGAGGCTCAATTAGCCATCATGAAGTAAAATTTGTATTTATTTAATTATTTTTAATTTACAATGCAGGGAAAAAATAAAAAATAGTAACAACCAGTTATCAAGTACCGATAGAGATCACGAGTCGCTAAACACTCGATAGAGCCGCTAAACACTCATAATGGGTGACTATAGTTGGTAAATCATGTTGTATAGTATGGCGTTATAGTTGGTCGTGGTATACATGTATTGTAAATACACGTAATAATATCTGTACAGGTAGCTGGTACCCATATTATTATATTATAATGTAGCTCAATACAATATTTTATTATTTATTATAATATGCACTTTTATTCATACGCGGGCCGTCGACTTTGTATATTGTGTAAGTTGTGTATATAATAATATATAATATAATATAGTGTATATGCGCGAGAAAAGTTTTGCATTTTATCTCGTCAAACTGCGACGCTCCGGGATTGTCCAACGCCATCGAATACACTGTCTTTATTTTTATTTTTCATATTTTTTTATTTTATTTCGTCAACGGCCGTGTTAACTATACACAAACTCTTTCCTCCACTAAGTTATATTTTTACTTCGCAACCCTATATACATATTTAACAAGTCGTCCGAAAGCCTTTTCGCTTGGCCGCAATAACCTAAAACCTAAAAACTTAACATTACAAAAAGAAAGAGAAAACATACACAGACAGAGTATTACTGTATATACGATGTGAGCGAGCCATACCCGGTACTCTGCGGGCGTACGGGTCTTGCGGGAATAGAGTGTCACCACGCCGCGGATGAATTTGAATCGTGTTTTGTAAACTTTTATTTTTATTTTCCAAAACTTTTTTTGTTTTCCAGACAAATGAACGGCATACGAGCTTTGATGACGCTGATTTTAATGATAACTGCCAACTCGGTGCGGTCGTGGACATGCCCTTCGGACTGTATCTGTTTATCGCACACGCAAGTAAATAATAATAATACATAATAATATTACAATAGAATATCATGCGAAAACTCGTTGGTTTTGCGGGATTCTAGCCACATATTATTATACCAAAATATTGTACACTATTATTATTATTGTTGTATAATCTCCCGTTTAAAATTTGGATTTATTCCAACTACTGAACTGGACACCGCTGATATATTAAAATTCGCTATTGTATATTTCACGCCACTCCCGTTGTGCACAAATATCGTGCTATTATATTACACGTCCCCGTGCTTACCGAATCAATTACAGCAACTGCTTTACGTGGAATATATGTCAGGCGGGGCACGGGTTTTTTTATTTTTTTTTATTTCACAAAGGTTTTTGTATAGTGGTACATGGGAGGTTTTTTATTTTGCGTCGAAATACAAAAAGGTAAGGGGACCCGTTTCTAGAAATCGTATATTCGATTATATTTTAGTTTCGAAAAATGTTATATCGTCGGATGTTGTATACGCATTCGTTTATTCGATCGACGACGTGAAATAGTCCGTGGATAAGAAATATTAGTGATGGGCAACGATAATATTATGTATAAAACTGAGTATAATAACTTAGTACGTAACTTAGTTATAATAATATTATATACAAGTTCAATATTTAATCTGGTAATTAGATCATATAGATTTTACATTTTTTAACATTTTTTAAATGTAAATTAATTATTATTTTAAGACTGATCAGATTAATTATATTGGTTTTACAGTGATATTTATTTTAGTAGAAAAATAAAATAAAATATAATATATATAAATAATACAGGTAATTCTATCTGTGATGTTGTGACAATACTTTCCATTTTGTAGTCCTAATAATACGGTGAAACTTCCATATTACGATGTATCATGAGGAACAAAATATAAATCGCATTAAGAATTTCGTTAAAAAGTTAAATACAATTGGTTGTAATTTGGTTTCGTTCTCAAAAATATTTCGTTAAACATTTTAGAAGTTTCACTGTACCTATAAATACAACAAACGACGAGGCATAAAGTTTGTTAAATGATTTATTATCTTGCATCAATTTAATGTTCATGTCTGTCATTGATGGTTGTTAGTTGCCACGGTACAATAATACGTCGGTTGAATAAAATAAATTAAGATTAGGAAGGTATATTATAAAATTTTGATTCTGAATGATTCTAAATGGCCAAACGAAATTATGTAAAAAGACTATGGGTACATCATTTGGTTGCCTGCCGACCTTCAAAAGATGCGATTTCTACCATGTTTTATGATCTCCAAGAACGCGAGGATAGTTTTTTTAGAAATTAATTCCTAGTAATGCCTATAAGAAGTGTTGATGAAATATTATGTAAACTATTGAACTCCATCTTAAATGTTCGTATAATCGTATTGATTCAGAGTACCAATAGTTCGAGCAAAACGACTATGTGCAACTATCTGAGGTAGGTAAAAGTTAAATAGTTAAATAAATTACAATTTATTAGTTCTTAGTTTTATTCTATTTGACATAATATTACTATAGGTAAGCTTATTTATTTAAAATGTACGAACACAATAATAAAAATCTCTAAATCTTAATGTGTAGTACAGTGAAACTTCCATTTAACGAAATATTTTGGAGAACGAAACCAAAATAGTATCAAATGTTCTAATTCTATTTAACAAAATTAATATAATATGATAGTATATTATAATTATCAGTGTGCTGCAGTTTGAATTATAATGTTGTCAACCACGTCACCACTATGATCACTCTGACACGTCTCACGAGTGGAAGATGGGACTCAGTGATTTACTAATAACACACACACACACACACACACACACACACACACACACACACACACACACACACACACACACACACACACACACACACACACACAAAATTGCAATTAGTTTTAATATTTGTAAATGCTCTGTCTGCGAGTTATAATATACCTTCGATATTTCCCCCATTCGATTAAGAGTGTGACACTAATAAATTAATAAATTAATATTTACGCATAGAATACCTGTTACCTACTTTTTAAACGGTACCTAGATCGAATGGCACATCTACTCATACAAGTTTTCGAATAGTCAGCTTATAGATTTATAATTACATTTAATGTGTAAATTGTAAATTGTATATTTTATTTGTCGTGTCTGTTTTATATTATGAAGAATTTATTCAGATTTTAGGCAACAGTTGTTTCTGGCCTTAGTGCCTTACTATGTGTATGCGTGCCGATTTGGTAGTTTATCATATTGTATTTACTATAAATTATAACGACCGATGGGCCTATATGGCTAGTTAATTATTATTGTCGAGCAAATGGGGCTTATAATATGGTTTTTAATAAATCAAATTACATTTATTTATTTATAATTTACTACCATATTGTTAAACACAAATTGGCAATAGCAACAAATATGTTTCTATTTTTAATACATTTCAAGAATACACAGCAACTATTATACCTATTATGTCCTAAATAGGCATAGGCACACACACAATACTCACCCCCACGTTACTCATAATTTATATACCCGTCAATCCCGATCACTGAAGTTGCTAGTTGAGCGGTTTACATCAACTCACAGGTACAACGGTCAGTCCTTATTGGCAGTTGACACGCAGTAACAGTAGTTGGCTACAGGTCACGTGTATAAAGTATAAGATATTATAACATAAAATCCCGGCCTTATTTGAAGAGGATTCGATATGAAATAAACAGTTCATGAATCAGCTAAGACTCTGCTGACGAGAATTATATTTCGACATAATATAAGTTTACAACGAAATAAATTATACATTGTAAAAATAAATAATATTAAAATTGTAATAAGTATTTTATACTATAAATTAATTATTATTATATTACAATATAATATTAGCTATGCAATGAGAAAAATAATAATAATAATAATAATAATAATAATACATTTGTATTTAAATAGAAGCTTTTTACAAACCAAAGTCCACGCACAGAAAAGTATAAAATATGTAAGGTTATAATATTATTATTCATTATTTAACTACTTCTAAACATAAAAATGAAAAGTCATAAAATAAAGATTTAAAATTGAATTTACGAATAAAAATAGAAAAAAAACGTTTTTTAATCGTAAATACCAATAAACTAGTGTAGGTTAGGTTAGGTACGTAAATATAATACAATAATATAATAGTTATTATGTAATCGCGTTGAGATATGATATTATATGCACCAGGCCACAAACTGTTTGAGTAGCAAAATATCCTGAAAACCAGCAGAGAGCTCTCAAGGTTTGCACTTGGCTGCATTGATTTATAGTAGCCGGCGGTGCCGAACTGGAGGTAAGATAAAATGTACGGAAAACGTAATATATATTACCTATACAAGGTGATTTATTTTGCTATACCTTAACTAATATGATAATACTATCGTGGGTTGGACAATTATGTGACCTAAATGACCCAAGCGTAATAATTTGGACCGCGCGAGGTATGTATTTGCGTATTTAAAATTCAGTACCTAGTATAGTATTGTCCCCTCCCCCGCCCAATGGGTCCAATCAACATAATATTATACCTTTATTAACTATTATTAGCTCTAGAACATATTTTTTTGTCCGCAATGTATAATTTTTCATTTCAATAAAGTAATCAATGATAATATTATTATCTCCTAAATGTTTTAATTATTTAATCTTGGTTGAAATTTATTAACTGATATTATACAGTTAGGTAACAGTTATTTTCATCAACTATAATTCATCTATTTGTCTAATTGTCTTGCAACATCAAATATAATACTTTCAAACTACCACCTCTGGACGGTAGTGATATCGTGGCGGCTACACCATCTAACTTCGTAGCGTGACCATGACCAGATAGGACTTAAATTGGGAAAAAATTCCAGAGGGGTACTAATCTATCTATAATTTAGTTTTAAGCATTCCATGTATAAACGTATGTATAATGTCTAAATATGCATGTGTCATTTATGAACAGTGATTGTGTAAGCATACTCATCCCACTTTTAACCCTGAATAATGTTGATCCTAATATGTTAAAGGGGACGCTTTTTAACCACCACCAGTGGTAGGGGGCTTGGTCCCCTGCGCCCCCTCCACTTTAATCCCTGCTGCATAGACGTATAGACCTAAACTATATGGTCTATGTAGTTAAGTAACTGGCCTGTACTCGTGTACTATCTAACAGACGGAATAACTATGAAGAGTAAATAGTGAATGGGAGAGTGGAACCGTAATACCGTATTCTATCTGTGTGTAAGGAGCTCAATCAGCAGTGGCAGTGGTTGGGATTGCGGCTGGGCAAACGTTTTAGAATATTGATGAGCTACGTGGCTAAATTGAGTGTGTATGACGAGTATTTATATACACCTATGTATGCAGGTGTTTGCCAACTTGTGAGAAATCTTGTAGTCTATATTAAAAATAGAAACATATTTGTTGTCATTTGCTGTTTGTTAAATATACTTAAAAATATGCTAATAAATATAATTAGACACTTAGGTATATTAAGAACCATATATTGAAGTCCTAGTTGCTCGACGATAATATGTATTAAACAAGCCTTTCTGGTCCATTTATTTATTATTAATATATAAATGCATCATCAAATAATATTTACAATGGATTAAATAGGCGCTTAAAAATATAAGTAGTTAGTGATCAGTCGTTATAATAAAATGTACCTATTGCCGAATCGGCAGGCATATTTATTTATTTCGGTATAATTCAATAACATCATAATACAATAATATAGTCATCCATACGCATAGTATGGTCAGAAACAACTTTTGCTTAAAATCTAAATAAATTCTTTACATAACATAAACACGACAGATAAAATATAAATATATAATTTACACACTTGTGGTATATTAAATATAATTTTAAATCATGTGATCACTCGAGTGTCAGATAAATAATAAAATAAGAAACTGACTATTGGACTCGTATGAGTAGATGAATATTCGTGCTACCGTTAATATTAAGTAGGTAACAGGTATGTATTATAATATAGGCAATATAGCATTACTAGAGTCGTAACGCCATGCACACATATCTATTGCATTTATTTATTTATTGTAGAAATTATAATGGTAGTATAGGAGTCGCATTCTCGATGGAACGATTATAATGGATTATATCGACGTTATATCATATACGGAACAAATTACAAAAACATTAAAACTAATTTCAGTTATATGCGTGTGTACTGGTGTCGTTTTGATCTAGGAACATTTAATATAACCGGAGTGATAGTGGTGGCGTTGAGTAAAATATTTTAATAAAAACTACACACAGATATTAATAATAATAAAAATAATTTATCATAATAATATTATAGTGTCATGATCGGCATAAACACTACAGCCTATTGTAGACTCCAAGTAGGAAAATATATAATACTTATATAACACACGTGTTATGATTTATACATTTTAACTGTATATTAATTTTCCAAAATATAAAATAAATAATATTTACAATCTATTTGTTGAACAGAATAAAATTAAGAATTAATAACAATTAATTTAAGTACAACACTTAAAACAATTAGCTATCATTATTATTATGGTTACACTATTACGCACATTTGTTCTGTTGGAGGTATGGATAGGTAGTTTTAAATTTAGTTCATGTTCGCATAAAAAATAACCAAAACTTGTGATTAGGGAAAAATGTGTTAAAGACATAATATTGTCTATACGCGCGCCATTCCGTTTCAGATACTTTGCAACTCCGGACACTTGACGTTCGTGCCGCTGCGCGACTTACCCAAGACCGTAGAACACCTGTCGATGACCAAGAATAACCTGACATACTTGCCCACCGACGCTTTCACCGGTCTCCGGCACTTGCGGAAGCTGACTTTGGACACTAACGGTATACGCCGGGTGGATAGGTTTGCTTTCCGCGGGCTCGGCCGGCTCCGGGAACTATCTATCCAGCACACGCCGCTCGAGTCGCTCGAGAAGTTTTCGTTCGCCGGCCTCCAAAACGTGACGGCCATTCTGTTGGGGTACAACCAGATAAGCGTCATACACGAGTTCGCGTTTGCCGGCACCGCCAACATCAGGCTCATACTGCTCAACAACAATCCGTTGCACACGGTGAGAATCTTCAGACCGGCCGTCTGTAAACGATATTTGATTTTAGACTGCACAAATATAATGACTAAGATAAAATATTTAATGCTATACTACGGTCTACGACGTAGACGTATAAAGTGATTTATCGACGAGATGAATAAATTATAGTTTAATTTAAGCCGGATGAATAAAAGATAGGTTTTTACTAATATGATTTGAATTTACCAGACAAAAGGACGAAATCTTAAAAAAAAAAATGAAAAATATTTTAAACTTGTTTGAATATTTAATAAAATAAAACCTCGATGTTCAATTTTCAATTCTAATTAAAAAAAAATCAAAAAAAACTAACCACTGTAAAACTTCTGTAAATGCATACAATGTGATATTAATATTATTCAATGCTAAGAAAATAAAGCATGTTGCGCGTATACCCTAGAGAAAAATGCAATACGCACTGTAACTATAAAACCAACAAAAGCACTCAACCAACCTCGGTGTAAAAAAACGCTGAGTTTAAAAAAAAAACTGCTCTAAAAGTTGTGATATCATTTTATAGCTATGCCTTTGAACTATAAATATCATTTATGTTAAATGCTAAATAATTGACTTTAAAACACTTGATTTGTAATGCAGCGCATACTTCAATGATAATAGAACCATGATAGTAGACTATATTATTATTATGTAGGTACCTACTCATTATGCTATAGTATTTTTAAATTTTTAACTTAAGTCGCCAAGCTAAGTTCAATTATTTAGCAGACTGTTTTAACATAAATTATATCTATAATTTAAAGACATAGCTACAAAATTATATCACAACTTTTAGAGCCTTTTCTTTTTATATTTAGCGTAACGCTGCCGGATTGTTGGATATTAGTATAATACTGTATTATTATTATTATTATTATTATTATTCAAACGTTATTATGTGTAGGATAATGCAATTTATTCATATACCTAATAGTTACGTTGTGTAGTAATAACATAGTCTCCTGATATACTATAGTTTTATTGCTCCATTTATCAGTGTCTCCTAAGGGGGCTCCAGTTGATTTTTTCAAAAGTCAAACAAATGTAGACTTGACCAATCTAAACATAAATTTCGTTTATTTTAAATATATTTAAATTCCGTATCATAAAATAAATTTTAAGGGGACTGCAGTGGGCTACAGGGGGCTGCAGTCGATGAAAATAAAGTGGTTTTTAGACCAAAAAGCCAGACAAAATAAAAGGAATTTTGTTTAATGGATTTAAATTTTTAAAACCGATTTTAATTGGTTACCAAATTTACTATACTCAATTCAGGATAATAGCGGTACTGAGTGGCAACCGATTTCGTACGGCGGCGGTCGGATGCTTCTCCAACCAAGTAAACCACCAGGTTCAGCATTCGAAACGAAGCCACACCCATGTGCACAAGTTTGCTACCTGGCACCGCTCTTATCCTGAATATAGTATAGGTTTCCATCTAGGTGATTTTCAGATTTTGAATATCTATTTTTCAGCTGTGATATCCATGAATAAAAATATGATATTATTGTATTTATATTAACACATTAATACACATAATGACACTAACAATAATTGGAATATTAAAAATTCCCTAGATGAAAACCTAGTAAACTTGTTAATCAATCATAACCCGTTTTGAAAATTAAAATCTTTAAAACCAAATTCCTCCAGTTTTGTCTGGCTTTTTGGTCTAAAAATCACTTTTTTTTCATTGACTGGAGCCCCTTTAAGAGTTAAAATGTGTTATATTCATGAATTTAAACAATAACGTTAATCGTCTTGAATCAACTCAATGTCTTGAATAGAAAATTAATTTACATCACTAATTATAGGTTAATTATCCAGTGTGTCGTAACTATATTATTTGGTAGGTATGCTATTTTGCCTTTAACGATATGAAAGATAAAAACAATTAAAATAATGTATCATTATTTCAATTACCGTATTGTAAGATTCTATGTGCCTGCTTGTACCTGGTATATAGGTATCGGCCAATGCATTTTCCGGTCTAACCAACGTTGAACACCTCATCCTGCCGTCGGGAATCCAGCAGCTACAGCCCGATGCTTTCAACGGGCTGGACTCGGTGGGACTGCTGAAGCTGTCCTTCATGGACCTGACGTCGCTGAAGCCGCACACGTTCCGTGGTCTCAGCCACGTGCACGTATTGTCTATCCAGGACTCAGACCTGGGCGTAATCAGGGCAGACGCGTTCACGGGCTTAGCGCACGTCGGCAGTCTCAACCTGTTGAACAACAAGATCGACGCGGTGCAGAGCCTGACCGTGGCCCGGGAAAACCGCATCCGGCACTTCCGGTTCAACGGCAACCACGTGCTAGACAGCCCACGGCGGGGCACGTTCTCCGGGCTCGCATCCGCTGCCTCTGACGGGTTCACCGTGGTCGGCAACCACTTCCCGTGCGACTGTCACCTGTTCCGGTTCCTGGACGGCCACCCGTTCGGCAACGCGTCTCGAGACCTTTTTACCGGCAAGAACTATTGCATTTCGCCACTGGAGCTCAACGGACAGCCCGTCGCCGTCGTCGATCCCGCGGTCGTTGACAAGTGCTTGCAGACGTCGGTGGCCGCCCCACCGAGGACTCAAGCCGGCGTTACCACGACTGCGGTCCTAGTTGCAGCGGTTGTCCTCACGTCGACCGGTTCGTTCTTGCACGACTTAGCGATGTGATTCAGTAGTTGAAGGACCGTCCGAAACCATCGCCGTCTATTACAGTCAAAAACTGTACATTGAATACTGTTGATATATTTTATTTATATAATATCATTATAAATATTGTTATAACTTAGGCGTATCGTCGTCCAGTGCCAACTGCTAAAGCCAAAAGAATCTTTTTTAAAATATAATATTGTGTATAATTATTAGGTGATCCTCAAGAGTTGCGTTTAACACCGTTGCGGTCGGGCGTAGTGTACCTACACGTCTGACGGTTTCGAGCGAATTTGAATCGATAACTATATAGGTAGGTAATGTTTTTTTTCTCATCAATGCCATTATTTATTATTTCAATGTGTAAATAATAATGATATTATATTGCAGCCACGTGTTTATTTGATTGAGTGTTTAGGACAAATGTATTTTCGTCACATATCAGTTTACATATCCTCGAAGAAAATCTTTTTTCTATAAATCTAAACATAACTTACGGACTTTAATACTAAGTATATTTTAGTTACATTTTCGAAGCGTTCGATATATTGTTAGCTATATTTTAAACATTATTATTTTTACGTTTTTCAAATTAATTTCAAACTGAAATATGTTTTCGATTACGAAAATATTATTCATTATGTCTTTATTGAGCTTCGTGTAATCCAATATTATGGTTTCCACGAAAAGTTTAATATTTGGAGTCTACAAAATGGTATTAAATAGATTGTATTTTACTTGTTTTTATATAATTATTCTCATTTCAGATCAAAAGGCGAAGTTTAATATTAAGGATAGATGTTTATTATATTTTTTTCCACGAAAAGTGTTAAATTGTTATTATTTATTAGTATCATAACATTCTTTTTTACTGCAATTCTTTTGTAATAATAAAATAAAAATATTTTCTTCTTTGTAGTTTATTTTAATCAATGAGTAGCAAATATAAAAATGTATAGTAATTATACTGTAATTTCCGTAAGCTATCCGTAAGCTATCGTTGTTAATCATTATAATATATGTTATTATCATTTTAGCATAAAACATAATATATTATAGCATTATTACATTTATATATTATATTCGAGTATCATAATGTTATTTATTATTACGCATATACAAAAAAAAAAAAAAAAAAAATAGTTATGTTATAATTTTAAGTTCGTATTGTCAAATCCGATGTAACTACATTGTTTAATTTATACATTATAGTAACATAACATAATATATAATAAAAAAAACCTCTCACTATGAATCAGCGAAATATGTATATTATACAGAATATTGTATCACAGATATTTGACGATTTTTAATTAAAATATCGTAAATCTTATTGTGATTCTCCCGGTATATTAAAAAAAAATATTATCATTATTACTATACCTACCTATCATTATTGTTACCTATTATAATTATCATAATAAATTCAAGACGATTGTAAATATTTAAATGTGCTCTATATACAAACATGTCCGTAGAACCATCATATTCGTATTTAATTATATTATCAATGACAACAACAACAACAATGATAAAAGCACTCTTGATTTTTGATTATAAACACTTTGTTGGACAGCGAACAAGTGTTTGTGGAACGCCATCCGGAACCAAGACTTACAAATATTTAATCTGTTTATGAGGGGCAAGTTCCGCGGGCTGAATTCCGATACGATATTATCATTATTATACACAGCGGTGACCGTTAATTAATTGAAAGAGGGTTATGCAAAGTGTTGACCATTGCAAGGTTTGTTAATTACCGTACACCGGCGACAGCACGACCGTGTCCTGCGAATGTTAAACGTACGACTGTGGCAACTAAACAATACACTAACTACACGGTACGGGAGACGACGGCTGGATCGCGTCCGAATACATTATATAGGTACGCGTACAACACGTATAATATGCGTAGGGCCCAAACTACACTTACGTCCTAAATTATTACTTATAACCCCCACCCCCCCCCCCCTAGTCTAAAAACAACTGTAGAAATCGCGCCTATGACGCGTTGATCTCAATACACAATTAATTGCTACGCGCCCCACCTATATCGTTTCGAAATGTCACGAGTACCTACATAATATTTTATAAACTTTTTAAAAGCGCCGAACACACTTTCGACTTAAGAAATACCAGAATTTAACTTTTAAATATATATATTTTAGGTATTTGTTCATTTTTCTTATACATTTTTATTAACAGCAGCTGGGTACCTGAATAAACAATTGATTGGAACAATTTAATTTAAATTAATTATTTCTTTATTCCTCAATCTCGTTATAAATCATTATTTTGTACAGACAACATTTTTGAATTAAGTCAAAGATATATGCATATACGATACGAGCGACGACTGCGACTGCCCGATGATGTCTGAATACATAATAGGTACGCGTATACACTATACTTAGGGCCCAAACTAAACTTACTTCCTAAATTATTATTATACTCCCCTCCCCTCACGGCTCACACTAAAAACAACTGTAGAAATCACGCCTATGATGGAAACGCGTTGATCTCAATTCACAATTAATTGCTACGTAACACGCCTAAATCGTTTCGAAATGTCACAAGTACCTATATAATATTTTATAAACTTGTTATAAGCATTAAGCACACATTCGACTTAAAAGTACCAGAATTTAACTTTTAAATATATATATATATATATATATTGTAGGTATTTGTTCATTTTTCTTATATATTATTAACAGCAGGATGCCTAAATAAACAATTAATTGAAATAATTTAATTTAAACTAATTATTTCTCTATCCCTCAAACTCGTTAAAAACCATTATTTTGTACAGACGACATTTTTGAATTAAGTCATCGATATAGGTATGCATATACAGTACGGGAGACGACTGCGACGGCTCGATGGCGTCCGAATATATTATACGCGTAGGACTTAGGTACACTACGCAGGGCGCATACTATACTTGCGTCTTAAATTATTCTACCCAAAAGGTAAGTCGTATGGCCGAATAAAAAAAAGACGATTTAGAAAAGGTCATAGGTGCTATGAGTCCCAACGTGCCATTGTTTTATCTAGTTTCATGCCTATTGACCTATCGATGACTACAATCGACATCATAATTAATATATTATTATGCAACAGTTTTAATAAATGCCAAAAGTCAATTCTTAAATAATATGAAAATTATAATAGTATCAATTATAAATCGTATTTACTATTTTCTATATAGACACTATATAATATAACATTTTAAAAATAATACATAGGCACACTATCATGATAACTATAGTACAATAGTTGTCATAAGAAGTATGTTTAAAAGTAGGTACCTATGTAAAGTTCATAATATGACGTGATTCTTAGTAGTACTAGTAAATAAAGAATAGTTCAATACACAACTAGTAGTACCTAACTTATATAGGTGGGTACAACTCCGGTACAAGTTAACATTAAAATACATTTCTTTAGTTATCGAAACTTAAATGTTATAATGATAAATCGTAATAAACGGTAATCAAAATAAATAATTATATTTAAATGATAATCTATCGTACTGATAAGTTATTCCTAGGGGACATCAATATTAAAACAATTAATATAATTAGTTGTTATTACTTATTCACAAGACCGAAAACAAATGGAATTTAAATAATATGTGTTTTTTTCAGAAGTTTCAAAAGAATTTAAAACACATTTTTAAACATATTATGTCAAAAAAACATGTTTTTAACACATAATGTTTGATTTGAATTGTTTATTACATGTTTATATCAAATGTTTTTAAACAAAATGTTTAAAACTGCGAACTCTGCTATGGATCACAATGTAAAAGATAATATGATTTTAATAAAATCTAAGGATGGATAATTAATAAAATACTATGTTCTTTTCGATTCTTAAAACATATTTTTCTTATACATTTTATATTTCTACGGCTTAGAACAACGCGATTGTCGAATTTTGAAACACAATCGAAGTCGATAATTATTTTTATTATATTTTGCTACTGCTAATTCACGTCCTGTTATATAGCTTTTGAATGTATTATCTGCTTAGTTATTTACCTCATTTCGGAGACGCATGTAGTATGCAGCCGGTACACAGGTATATTATCTTGGCAGGTAGGTTGCGCGTTTGTTTCGAAAAGACCCTCAGGGGTAAACAGTTAGGTGGTTTTTTTTTATCATTATTATTACTCGTTCTTTTTCTCCACTCCTTTTGTGTATCATACTATCATGTACTTGAAATGTTTCGCTTTTTTCCCATCGTTTTCGTTTTGTGCGCATATTTATTTTTTATTTAATCCCATCGGCTTGATATCTAATTATCCATTACCGCGCGAGCCCCGTCCGAACGACGAGAGAAGTATGAAAAGAAACGCTTCACGAAAGAAACCGACAGCGCCACCGCCGCCACCGACTATATTATATTATTAAATTATTTTTCTTTACGAGTTTTCTATATTTTAATATCAACCATGGATGTTTCTTTCCTGAGTTAAAAAATTTAATTTACCGCGTTATCGGTGGTTTTGATTTGACTGGTTGCGGGGGAAAATAATGATGGGTTGATATTAATAAATAAAAACAAATATATACAAATATCACGAATACTAATCATCGGTTGCGTCAATCATTTTGAAATACTAACAAATCAATTAATTATCAACGATTTGAATATTTTATTTCTTTAATTTAAAATAGACCGAGAAATCAACCACGTCACAATTTAATACATTTTGTTTGTTTTAATTTAATTTTTCAGTTATTGAATATATACGAACGTAAAAAAGTGAAATTATTTACGGTGTAGACTAGTTGAGTTTCATATCCGTTCCTAGTTTAAAACTATAATATATGATTTTTTCCAAACAATTGAAAACAAGACTCATTAGCATATCAGTTTTTTTATGAAAAGATCGAAATTCTGTTATATGCATAAAAAATTCCAGAAAAATATATTAATTTGGAAAACGAAATTAAAATTATATGATATACTATCGTTTAAAAATATAAAAAAGTTCAATAATATACCGATTAAAAATATTAGATAATATAGAATTTACAAAAACTATCGTATTAGTGTCGTAATAATTCAAATTATTTAAAAAATAATACATATTAAATTTAGGTAGGTACCTGATTATAAGACAACTAGGCTATACATATAGTTTTATAAAATAATCACTCTGTATACATTCGATACTCGATTCTGTTCTTTTTCCCTCCCGTTGATTATCCCTATCCTACAAACTCGACTTTATACCTTCGACGGTGGCGTTGTCGTTTTCACAATGGATATATATATAAATGTATTTATCGGTACCGTATATTTGTGAGTCGACGACGAGACCACATCGGTCGGTCAGCTGAGTGAGGGGAAGTCGGATAAGTGTGTGCGGGGGAGCCGCCGTTATCCTCCATACCCTGCGTGGATTATAAATTTATCACCGGGAAATTCAATTAAAACCACCGTATAATCGAATAAAATCGAGAGGGGTATCATCGAAGCAGGCGGGACTACCGCGGTATACGGGGTCAGGTATACTACGTGATAGGTAGGCTCTGATAGCATTTATCTATATACAATATACATATATATAGTGCAAAAATGAGGAAGAGGGAGAGGGTGATGGAGTTGGAGAGGGAAAGGAAGAGAGAGAGAGACACACACACACACACGCACAGGTAGTGCGTAGTGTTCACTGTCCGAGGAACGGTCGTAAAATTATTACCCCAAGATGTGCGTGATGGGTTTTATTCCGTCGGTATGATGAAATTCAAATCGTATCGTTACTGCACATGCGCACACAAACTTGCGCAAAAACATAACAACAGGTAATTTTCGGTACACCGTCCTCAGTGTTTGCGGAGCGTTCTTAATTTATGAGTTCACGAGCCACGCGCACCATTGGAGAGGTGGGTGATTGTTAAAAACATATTACTTACCCACATCCAATGAAATTGTTTTTCTCGTTTTTTTTCTTTTTTAACCAATAAATTACCGTATTTTATACGTATTTACTTTTTTTTTTCTCTCAAATCGATAGTTTAAGTCGGACCGCTCTCCCGACTAATTATGAGTGTTTTTATTATCGCCTACTATACTGTCGTTTATCGTCGGGTTTCGGAATATCGACAGTATTCGAGAGTGACGAGCGATTTTCAAAACGGCGTGCTGCGTAGACGTTATTTGGATACCTTACTATTATTATAGTACATAATATATTTTATATGTTCACAGCCCATTTTTACAGGTTAGGTTAAGTTTCACAGTATCAATTCGCTGTGATCATACATTAAATTTTTTTTAGAAATGCACATAGGCGAGCACTGACTGTAATCGCAGGTTATGTGGCTGATAGAGTGTGCTCCCTAAAAATATAACTTATGTCCCTAAATTAATGTTCATGGTATTTACTTAAAAATATTTATGACAACCATCGCTTCTTATGACCCACAAAAAAAAAAATAGATTTTTCAATTTGTGTTTGTTCTATGTTGAAAAATAAAACATAATTTTATAAAAACGTGTATATGAAAGGTTTCATTATTCTTGTCATATAATACCAAGCCGTGAACGTAGATCGTACTTACAAAATATGTTATTGTTTTGTATTTAAAAAGTGTTGTTTTGCACGACTTTGTTCATATTATACCCTCTAAAATAAGCGTCTGTCCCCTCATAGTATGCAAGCGCATACCCCGTGCGCACACCCATGGAAATACATGGATACCTACTATGATTTTGTTTACACGGTAAAAAATATGACTTTGAGCGGGACATCCACGCTTGAACTTTTAAAATCTCCCTGTAAAAATCCGTTGTGAACAGTGCGAATTTATACCTACTAGTGTTATTTTATTTTAAAATATTATCAGTCGTCTACAGAGTGCCGCCAAAACGGCGATCACCTCTATCGATTCCCTTAAGGTTTTCCTCATCGCAGGTTTTTTCCCCAGTTTTTTTTTTCAATTAAACTCTCCTATCGATCCCCGCCCGGTACATACGCTGCCCGATGGGTCCACTGTTTATTGTAATACTGTAGGCGGTATTTACAATTTACTGCATTAGGGCTGGAACCCATCATGGGTTCATAATAATATATTATTATAGCATAAGATGCACAGAGGCACAATTATACAGAATAGAAGCTTTTTACGCCGAAAAAACCAGTTTCCTGTTTTATTATATTAATTGTTTACTGTAATTATAATATTATCTTTTTGTCATATTTCGTATCATATAATTAATAAAATAAATAGCTATAAGGAAAATGGAAAAAAAGTAAGAGAACCGCGATAGTGAAAAATAATGAAAAATTATCAAATTATCAAATCATCAAATGATTAGATTATTATCATATAAAATAAAATTATGTCATACTATGGACAATTGGAAGTGCGTATCACGATTTTATGTAGAGTGTGATGAATAATAATAATACTTGCAGCCATACAATAGGTACATAATATTTTTATCGAGTTATGGCTTCAACACCTATGGTCATTGGCCTGAAGGTTATTTAGTAGGTCTTTTTGAACTTTGGGCGAGGGTTCGGTTGGTTAGAACTACAGGTGTATGTGTGCAGGGCTTAAATCAAAAATAATAATACCGTTTACCGTTATATGGATATTAAACGTTATGATCGAATGACTGTTTAACGTTATTTAACTTAAGCGTTTAGCGTTATCTGATGGATATAGCTTGTTTCCCAAACAAAACAGAGTGATTGAAAAATATAATATTACAAAAATAACCATAATATGTATTTTACTGATAGTTATAATTTTATAAATATTTTTTTTCAGGCAATTATATGTTTCAATCGTTTATCGTTTAGTGATATGTTATCCGTTAACCGTTTCAATCGTTTATCGTTTACTGGTACGTTAACTGTTATTCGTTATCGATTTCAATCGTTTTTTGATATATTTAACGTTATACTCATAACGTTATAAAAACGTTTTGAAACCCTGTATGTGTGTGACGAGGATTTATCACTAAAACCCGTGGTTGGGCCACGCATAATACCTAAAAAATCGGCCAAGTGCGAGTCGGACCTGCGCATGAAGGGTTCCGTATCATCATCAGCTATAAACATGTTGGCAACACTGCTTATATTATATATTCTAGGATTTTTAGTATTTGTTGTTATAGCGGCAACATAAATACATAATCTGTGAAAATTTCAACTTTCTAACTTTCATGGTTCATGATATACAGTCTGGTGACATACGCACGGACGTACGGACGGACAGCGGAGCCTTAGTAATAGGGTTCCGTTTTACCGTACGGAACCCTAAAAACGGTTTGCCGAAATTCTTATGACGAGCACGGGATTTCCCAATATATTTTTCGTGGGAACTTTCGTTTTTTGTCGGAATCTCGACGACGTTTTTCCGACGACGACTACGGAAACGGTGGGCGCGATATCATCGACGATGCGCAGCACGTTCGCCGTCTTTACATTATAATAACGTTTTCGTCGCGGGTAATTGGCGCCGGCAAAGGCGTATACTCGAACTCGGCGTACGATTAGAGCGGGAGTTTAATAATTACGCGCGCAAAGGCCGGCCGGCGGGCGGGCGGGTGGGCTCGGAGCGGAAAGGATGACGAGCGGACGAGCGGATTCGTATGCCGTCGGCAGCGGAACTTTGCGGTATCGCCTCATATATGATATACGACAAAGTAATTGTGCGCCCGTTTGACAATGCGAGCTTGATCCACCGTATCCACCGTATCCACCGATGCTTCACATAATGCACTATCCCGAGCGAAATTGATTTCTATACTCGTTTTTCCTAACCACCGCCCCCCCCAACCCTGGCATTTTTTTTTTTTATACCTTTGTCGGCCGCTCTCTGAGCACAATATATACCTATGCACATTTATTATATACACATAATATACAATACGGTTTGCGCGCATATATGTATACTCGGCACACAGACGCGGGAGTTAATATTGTATATAGGCTCGCTATTATTATGTATGCACACGCGGTTATATATTATCGTACTAATATACCATTGGACATATATATATATACACGATAAAGGTATATATATATATTATAAATGTACCCACCTCTCGTCCATTTTCTTTCTCGGTGTACAATAAATTCCAGCCATTTACCTATATATAATATATCGTTAATATACATGTATATTGTTCTATTTTTCTCGAAACAAAATGCTGCCGCGAGTGCGTTATTAAAAACAAAAATAAAAAAATTTGTCTTAGATATCTTAAACTCTACCAGCAAATGTATACGTATATTATTTTCCGATACGATTTGCCGTTCACGTATAATAACGTAATGATTTATGAGTATAAATAGGTACCTCTACTACGTTCTACACACGTATTCCCCCGTCAATCGTAATAATATTATGTTTTCCACTATATTATATTATTATAGCACATATTATAGTAAGTATATTCAATATGACTATTTATTATTGTGAATGAAATAGAACTGTTTTGGAAATATTGAATAATATTGTTACATTTTTACACTAAACCTAGTAGTTATAAAATTAATATTATATTTTATGAGATAATACTGTAAATTAGCATAAGTAGATAAATTTTAAGTAGATTTTATTTTGCTTAATTAAATAAAGATTGCACGCAGTATCATAACGAAAAAAAGACCAGATCTACTAAAATGTCAAATATCTTGATAAAAAGTTCACTTCGAGCTAGCCACCCTTGAGCTAAAAGCGTTATAGGCACGTTATTAATTTTTATTTGAGATTTGGTACATAGTCCAATAAATAGTTTGCACAATCGTTGGCATCGAGTTATTATTTTAAATATTTATCTGAAGTATTTACTTTCAAAACAAATGTATATTACAAAATAAACGTGAGATAAACAAAAAGAAATACGAGTATATATTTTTTATTAACAAACGAGATTTCATTGAAATTAAGTAGGTACATCAATACCGCGACTAGATTTTTGGTTTATATTTCGTTTGATGTTCTGAGCTTTACAACATACGAAAGGTTTTTCATCGTTATGTTATCATTTTTGATATTACCTATCTATAATGCAAATCTATCACAAAATTATTATTAGTTAATAATTTATCAATATTATATTTTAGATAAAAATGTTTAATACACTTAATCACGTATTTTATACGGTCCAAAGGTTTGAGGGGCAGACCCGAGAACTCCCCATGTGACCCCACTGATGTATTCATCGAGTTTTATAAGATTCAGTAAGATATAATATAAAAGCACAGACCTAATAAAAACGAAATTTGAATCCCATATTCAGTGGTGGGGGTGCCAGGAAAATCCTCATACGAATAGTTACTCTTATAATTTTTTACTATTTATGAATTAATTACAAAGTTGTAAATATTTAATTAAAGTATAATTAAACTGTTTTATTCAAGTCCAAAAATATAAATATGTATGGATAAAATTAAAATACCTATACAATTCATAATTTATTAATTTATGGTCAGACATGGTTTGTTCCTTAAAATCTGAGATGTGTAACAGTTAGATATATGTTTTTGAAATAAATACATTAACTCAATAGTTAATATTCAT
>NC_042494.1:56801561-56802962 GCF_005508785.2 Acyrthosiphon pisum
AAATATCTGTAAAAAAACTCAACCCGGACTAAGACAAAAAAATTTTTACGAGTGTTTGAAATTTAAATTTTTACAAAACCGCATTAAATAACGGTTTAGCCTCAAACGATTTTTGATATTTGTTATTATTCAAAAAGTATGGGTCGTAGACACTTGAAAATTTTACCAGTTGTTTAAATTGACATTTTCTTTATATAGTTTTATTTTCAAAATATTTCACTAATTTTTAATCTATTTATAGGCAATTGAAATAATCGATTTTTTTTGATTTTTTTTTTTATAAATGTTGATAAAAAAAAATTATCTGGGACAAAATACTTGAAAATTTAATAGAAGGGTCCACATATGTTGTTCTAACTCACATTCAAAAATTATAAAAATACATAGGCACAATTTTTTTTTATAAGCGTTTATAAGTGCTAATATTGACGAAAATCGTCAAAATCATGAATATTTGCTAATTGTTCTGTAGTTAAAAATGTATAAACTATTTTTTATTAAAAGCTAAGAATTGAAAATTTAATACTAGGTTGTCCACAAGTTGAGCTTAGAATAATTATAAAAAAAATTGATGATTATTCAATTAAAATAATTTTACGAGTGTTTAAATTTTCACGAATTTGTAATTCATTGTAATTACCTTTGTATTAAGACCCATTGATATTAAACTAATGGATGCGGCACAGTGTCGTAGCTAGGATTTTCTGAAGGGGGGTGTTAATTATAAACATTAAATCTCTTATATTATAAAACAGGGGCCGGAGTGGCGCAGTGGTCACACAGTTGACTTACGACTCACACAGTCATCGGTTCGATTCATAGCAAAGTGCAAAAAAATGTGTGTGATTCTACGCAGTCACCATTTTCCCGTGCTGTCGTCCGATTGCGTCATCCGGTTTCCAACTAGGTCCCACTCCACTGGGAGTGAAGACCGCACATGTCTCCTCTTGGAGAAGGGGGGTAGTATCATGCATATAGTGATATATACATAGATAAATAGATCACATGATCTCCCTACTACCCACTTGTGATAAGCATTGTCAAAGACCTTGAGGTCGTTACAATGAACAAATATAGAAAAAAAAAAAAAAAAATATTATAAAACACGGTTAGTCGCCGTTTTTTTCCGACAGGCGCGACGCAGCAAATAGGGAACCGCCAATGAAAAAATTCCGTCGCCGCGGCCGCGTTATCGCCGATTTTCTTATCATTCCGCAGATTTTTGAGATTTTCGAAAATTTCCCCTTTTCACACGATTTCGACGACTTTCGAGCCTTTTTCGTCACCTTTTGTGCTCGATTCGCGTAGCTCGCGATCTCTCGAAGCCGCCGGTGTGCGGTTTATATCCGTGCGCCGTCCGTAACGGTCGCAATGTCGATCACAAATACGCTCCCGGCCGGA
>NC_042494.1:56803062-56804359 GCF_005508785.2 Acyrthosiphon pisum
CTTGAAGGTCGTTACAATGAACAAATATAGATAAAAAAAAAAAAAAAAATATTATAAAACACGGTTAGTCGCCGTTTTTTTCCGACAGGCGCGACGCAGCAAATAGAGAACCGCCAATGAAAAAATTCCGTCGCCGCAGCCGCGTTATCGCCGATTTTCTTATCATTCCGCAGATTTTTGAGATTTTCGAAAATTTCCCCTTTTCACACGATTTCGACGACTTTCGAGCCTTTTTCGTCATCTTTTATGCTCGATTCGCGTAGCTCGCGATCTCTCGAAGCCGCCGGTGTGCGGTTTATATTCGTGCGCCGTCCGTTACGGTCGCAATGTCGATCACAAAATACGCTCCCGGCCGGAGTTTTTTGCCGATTTTTTTCGTTTTCTCCGACCGATTCGTCTTTCCGCACGCCGTCCGTGCCCGAATCGTGTAGCCGACGTCTTTTCGAAGCCGTCTATATGCGCTTTTCCTTCGAAATCGGTTCGTTCGCCTCGCAATCGCGTTTCGAAATGACGCCGGCGACCGACCGACCGTAAGCGTATACCTTGTTGCGTGCACCCGACTTACAGGAGATGGTGACAGGATGGGATGATGGTAGTAGCGTCAAAATGATCAACAGTGTGTGGTTGATGTATTATTTATTTAAAATTGTAAAATATGATACACAAGTTGAATTTAAACACTATTAGATTATTCAAATTGACGAAGAAAAACCCGTGTCTTAGAAAATAAGCGATTGCTCGAATATTCTCTAAGTCCCGTAATACGTCGTCAACGAAAATAATCTAAGTCGTAATACAAAAATATGATAATTAAGAATGAAGAAGTACAGGGATGTGTACGTACGGTTTGTGAAATCACGTCTGAATACTAGCTACTCCCAGGGCTCCTATATAGTCCTATCCCCTCTCTTACCAGATCCCTGGCGGACTACGTTGTTGGTGTTCACAGTCCAGGGGGCCTTCTACGAGATGTGCTTTTGGTCGGTGCGGGGTGTCGTAAAATGACCAAGTATACCCGCAGCCGTCTTGTCATAGTGCCAATATCTGATTCGTAGAATCTATTGCGCTCCGAGGAGGTCTCACAGATATCTTACCGGTTCGGGTTTGTCATCTGGCCGTTGGCAGACGCTGAGACTGTTGCTAACGTTTATAGTATTGCTCCCCCAAGGTTTTATGTACAGCAGTGACATCATCTAGCTATTTACGTGTTACCACAGGACATCGATGCTGTGTATTATGACTATGTGTAGGGGCGGAGTAGAGGGGTCCGTACGTAGCACCTCCCCCCTTAGAAAAA
>NC_042494.1:56804459-56806550 GCF_005508785.2 Acyrthosiphon pisum
GTGTGTCTCAACTCTCAGTCGTCGAATAAAAGTGTAGGTACTTAGATATAGGTTTAGGTATATCTAAAAACACATAATACAGATTTTAATATAAATAATAATCAAAAATCTAAACGTTCATAACGAATATTTACCGTTTTGATCGATCTAATGTACCTAATTTATAATAATAATTATTATTTTGGGGTACCTGTACCTATAGGTAGCTATAGAAGTTTAAGCCAGGATTTCAAAACGTTTTTACAGCGTTACGAGTATAACGTTAAACGGTTCAAAAAACTATTGAAATCAATAACAGATAATATATCGGTAAACGATAAACGATTGACACGGTTAACTACAGTCAACACAATATAAGTAACCGGTAAACACAGATCTATTATAATACTGTACTAGATGCCCGACTCTATGGTCTGTATTCTACTGTGTATGGGTTTTTGAAGCCAAGTAGGTTGGCCAATGTTTACAATTTGTTATCAATATTAGGTTAGTATATAACAGCCATAGAACATTGATTTGTATGGCTTCAAGTATCGTCTCCGAGTCGGGCATCCTGTATTATAGTATAATTAATTAATAAATAAATTAATACCTGTACCGGTAAACGATTGAAATGGATAACATAATACCTATATGTTACGGTAAACGATAAACGATTGAAGACTGATAATGAAATAGAAACGATAAACGATTATAATTAAATATTAATATCGAATAACGTAATAGAAAATGATTAAAGATTGAAAAATAACATTGCCAGAAAAAAAATATATTTATAAAATTATAACTTCTTATCAGCTAAATATTATAATATTAAATGGTTATTTTTGTAAAACTGTGAATTGAATTAAATTGTACCTACTTGAAGCAAATATTTTCGTCTAGCCCCTAATACCTTTTTTCATTTCTAGATGCGTGCCTGGTTGTACCTAACATAGGTACTGGCTAGTAGAGTAATGTTACACTAATTCAAATAGGTAACGTTTAAATGTAAAAGACTAAATTTTTCATTACATTTTAATTGTTAATAACTATAATAAGTAATAACGCTAAACGCATAAATTGAATAACGTTTAAATTTGTAAAACGTTTAAACTCATAAGTTGAATTACGTTTAAATTTTTAAAACTTTAAATTAACGTTAATTCGAGTTTTAACATTGAAAATCCGTCCTAATTTATGTTAATCCTTTGTCAACCTCTACAGGGAAAACGGATGAACATATAAAGTCGTATAAGGTACCAATCGATCAGAAATATTGTGCAGATGGGAACAGAGGAACTAGCTAACAGATTTGTTGGATAGTTTATAAGTTATAAGCAACAATGTTCAAGTGCTTTTAAGACCGCTTATCCACCCGCACTACTCTCATCGCGACGCTGGCGGCGACGACGACGACGTAAGACGATTTGGTAATAAACGAATTGGTAATATGGTCGGCCGTCGGTAACCATATTACCAATTCGTGTATGGTGTATTGCTGACGACCAGCAAGATAGTATTTTACAGATTATAGGTACTATCTTGTGTAGACGATAGTGCTGACGACTCATCGACTGTGATTGTTTAGTAAATTCGTGATCCAGCGCTACGGTATTATTTTATTATTATGCTATAACTTGGAACAATACCTAATAAAATAAAATAATAATACAATAATAATAAAATAAACAATCTGGTGATTAATTCATTACCCGTGGCAACAATATTAAGGTCGATGCATAGAGTAATATATATATGGGTCGATGACAAATCATATGCCATCATTGTCCATCTATGACTCAAGTCTCACATCAATTATTAAACATAATTATAAAATATGGGTTAGATGTAACGATATAATGTTTATATTATAGTTTTAGAAAAAAAACTATAATAGAAAAAAAGATATAACAACAGGAGGCCAACGATGTATGCTATATGGATTATTATTATTATTATTATTATTATTATTATTTATATTATATCAGTCAAATAAAATCGCGACTTTTTTCATAAAAAAATAGCTGATATCACAACAAAAAACACTTCGTTATAACTCCGTGTAAAAAATAATAAATAACTATTTGGCAGGACGTAGAAGTAATACTT
>NC_042494.1:56806600-56824919 GCF_005508785.2 Acyrthosiphon pisum
ACTGCAATTCTTTTGTAATAATAAAATAAAAATATTTTCTTCTTTGTAGTTTATTTTAATCAATGAGTAGCAAATATAAAAATGTATAGTAATTATACTGTAATTTCCGTAAGCTATCCGTAAGCTATCGTTGTTAATCATTATAATATATGTTATTATCATTTTAGCATAAAACATAATATATTATAGCATTATTACATTTATATATTATATTCGAGTATCATAATGTTATTTATTATTACGCATATACAAAAAAAAAAAAAAAATAGTTATGTTATAATTTTAAGTTCGTATTGTCAAATCCGATGTAACTACATTGTTTAATTTATACATTATAGTAACATAACATAATATATAATAAAAAAAACCTCTCACTATGAATCAGCGAAATATGTATATTATACAGAATATTGTATCACAGATATTTGACGATTTTTAATTAAAATATCGTAAATCTTATTGTGATTCTCCCGGTATATTAAAAAAAAATATTATCATTATTACTATACCTACCTATCATTATTGTTACCTATTATAATTATCATAATAAATTCAAGACGATTGTAAATATTTAAATGTGCTCTATATACAAACATGTCCGTAGAACCATCATATTCGTATTTAATTATATTATCAATGACAACAACAACAACAATGATAAAAGCACTCTTGATTTTTGATTATAAACACTTTGTTGGACAGCGAACAAGTGTTTGTGGAACGCCATCCGGAACCAAGACTTACAAATATTTAATCTGTTTATGAGGGGCAAGTTCCGCGGGCTGAATTCCGATACGATATTATCATTATTATACACAGCGGTGACCGTTAATTAATTGAAAGAGGGTTATGCAAAGTGTTGACCATTGCAAGGTTTGTTAATTACCGTACACCGGCGACAGCACGACCGTGTCCTGCGAATGTTAAACGTACGACTGTGGCAACTAAACAATACACTAACTACACGGTACGGGAGACGACGGCTGGATCGCGTCCGAATACATTATATAGGTACGCGTACAACACGTATAATATGCGTAGGGCCCAAACTACACTTACGTCCTAAATTATTATTATAACCCCCCCCCCCCCCCTCAGTCTAAAAACAACTGTAGAAATCGCGCCTATGACGCGTTGATCTCAATACACAATTAATTGCTACGCGCCCCACCTATATCGTTTCGAAATGTCACGAGTACCTACATAATATTTTATAAACTTTTTAAAAGCGCCGAACACACTTTCGACTTAAGAAATACCAGAATTTAACTTTTAAATATATATATTTTAGGTATTTGTTCATTTTTCTTATACATTTTTATTAACAGCAGCTGGGTACCTGAATAAACAATTGATTGGAACAATTTAATTTAAATTAATTATTTCTTTATTCCTCAATCTCGTTATAAATCATTATTTTGTACAGACAACATTTTTGAATTAAGTCAAAGATATATGCATATACGATACGAGCGACGACTGCGACTGCCCGATGATGTCTGAATACATAATAGGTACGCGTATACACTATACTTAGGGCCCAAACTAAACTTACTTCCTAAATTATTATTATACTCCCCTCCCCTCACGGCTCACACTAAAAACAACTGTAGAAATCACGCCTATGATGGAAACGCGTTGATCTCAATTCACAATTAATTGCTACGTAACACGCCTAAATCGTTTCGAAATGTCACAAGTACCTATATAATATTTTATAAACTTGTTATAAGCATTAAGCACACATTCGACTTAAAAGTACCAGAATTTAACTTTTAAATATATATATATATTGTAGATATTTGTTCATTTTTCTTATATATTATTAACAGCAGGATGCCTAAATAAACAATTAATTGAAACAATTTAATTTAAACTAATTATTTCTCTATCCCTCAATCTCGTTAAAAACCATTATTTTGAAACAGAAGACATTTTTGAATTAAGTCATCGATATAGGTATGCATATACAGTACGGGAGACGACTGCGACGGCTCGATGGCGTCCGAATATATTATACGCGTAGGACTTAGGTACACTACGCAGGGCGCATACTATACTTGCATCTTAAATTATTCTACCCAAAAGGTAAGTCGTATGGTCGAATAAAAAAAAGACGATTTAGAAAAGGTCATAGGTGCTATGAGTCCCAACGTGCCATTGTTTTATCTAGTTTCATGCCTATTTACCTATCGATGACTACAATCGACATCATAATTAATATATTGTTATGCAACAGTTTTAATAAATGCCAAAAGTCAATTCTTAAATAATATGAAAATTATAATAGTATCAATTATAAATCGTATTTACTATTTTCTATATAGACACTATATAATATAACATTTTAAAAATAATACATAGGCACACTATCATGATAACTATAGTACAATAGTTGTCATAAGAAGTATGTTTAAAAGTAGGTACCTATGTAAAGTTCATAATATGACGTGATTCTTAGTAGTACTAGTAAATAAACAATAGTTCAATACACAACTAGTAGTACCTAACTTATATAGGTGGGTACAACTCCGGTACAAGTTAACATTAAAATACATTTCTTTAGTTATCGAAACTTAAATGTTATAATGATAAATCGTAATAAACGGTAATCAAAATAAATAATTATATTTAAATGATAATCTATCGTACTGATAAGTTATTCCTAGGGGACATCAATATTAAAACAATTAATATAATTAGTTGTTATTACTTATTCACAAGACCGAAAACAAATGGAATTTAAATAATATGTGTTTTTTTCAGAAGTTTCAAAAGAATTTAAAACACATTTTTAAACATATTATGTAAAAAAAACATGTTTTTAACACATAATGTTTGATTTGAATTGTTTATTACATGTTTATATCAAATGTTTTTATACAAAATGTTTAAAACTGCGAACTCTGCTATGGATCACAATGTAAAAGATAATATGATTTTAATAAAATCTAAGGATGGATAATTAATAAAATACTATGTTCTATTCGATTCTTAAAAAATATTTTTCTTATACATTTTATATTTCTACGGCTTAGAACAACGCGATTGTCGAATTTTGAAACACAATCGAAGTCGATAATTATTTTTATTATATTTTGCTACTGCTAATTCACGTCCTGTTATATAGCTTTTGAATGTATTATCTGCTTAGTTATTTACCTCATTTCGGAGACGCATGTAGTATGCAGCCGGTACACAGGTATATTATCTTGGCAGGTAGGTTGCGCGTTTGTTTCGAAAAGACCCTCAGGGGTAAACAGTTAGGTGGTTTTTTTTTATCATTATTATTACTCGTTCTTTTTCTCCACTCCTTTTGTGTATCATACTATCATGTACTTGAAATGTTTCGCTTTTTTCCCATCGTTTTCGTTTTGTGCGCATATTTATTTTTTATTTAATCCCATCGGCTTGATATCTAATTATCCATTACCGCGCGAGCCCCGTCCGAACGACGAGAGAAGTATGAAAAGAAACGCTTCACGAAAGAAACCGACAGCGCCACCGCCGCCACCGACTATATTATATTATTAAATTATTTTTCTTTACGAGTTTTCTATATTTTAATACCAACCATGGATGTTTCTTTCCTGAGTTAAAAAATTTAATTTACCGCGTTATCGGTGGTTTTGATTTGACTGGTTGCGGGGGAAAATAATGATGGGTTGATATTAATAATTTAAACAAATATCACGAATACTAATCATCGGTTGCGTCAATCATTTTGAAATACTAACAAATCAATTAATTATCAACGATTTGAATATTTTATTTCTTTAATTTAAAATAGACCGAGAAATCAACCACGTCACAATTTAATACATTTTGTTTGTTTTAATTTAATTTTTCAGTTATTGAATATATACGAACGTAAAAAAGTGAAATTATTTACGGTGTAGACTAGTTGAGTTTCATATCCGTTCCTAGTTTAAAACTATAATATATGATTTTTTCCAAACAATTGAAAACAAGACTTATTATCATATCAGTTTTTTTATGAAAAGATCGAAATTCTGTTATACACATAAAAAATTCCAGAAAAATATATTTATTTGGAAAACGAAATTAAAATTATATGATATATTATCGTTTAAAAATATAAAAAAGTTCAATAATATACCGATTAAAAATATTAGATAATATAGAATTTACAAAAACTATCGTATTAGTGTCGTAATAATTCAAATTATTTAAAAAATAATACATATTAAATTTAGGTAGGTACCTGATTGTAAGACGACTAGGTTATAGGCTATACATATAGGCTATACAGCTAGGCTATACATATAGTTTTATAAAATAATCACTCTGTATACATTCGATACTCGATTCTGTTCTTTTTCCCTCCCGTTGATTATCCCTATCCTACAAACTCGACTTTATACCTTCGACGGTGGCGTTGTCGTTTTCACAATGGATATATATATAAATGTATTTATCGGTACCGTATATTTGTGAGTCGACGACGAGACCACATCGGTCGGTCGGCTGAGTGAGGGGAAGTCGGATAAGTGTGTGCGGGGGAGCCGCCGTTATCCTCCATACCCTGCGTGGATTATAAATTTATCACCGGGAAATTCAATTAAAACCACCGTATAATCGAATAAAATCGAGAGGGGTATCATCGAAGCAGGCGGGACTACCGCGGTATACGGGGTCAGGTATACTACGTGATAGGTAGGCTCTGATAGCATTTATCTATATACAATATACATATATATAGTGCGAAAATGAGGAAGAGGGTGACGAAGTTGGAGAGGGAGAGGAAGAGAGAGAGAGACACACACACACGCACAGGGAGTGCGTAGTGTTCACTGTCCGAGGAACAGTCGTAAAATTATTACCCCAAGATGTGCGTAATGGGTTTTATTCCGTCGGTATGATGAAATTCAAATCGTATCGTTACTGCACATGCGCACACAAACTTGCGCAAAAACATAACAACAGGTAATTTTCGGTACACCGTCCTCAGTGTTTGCGGAGCGTTCTTAATTTATGAGTTCACGAGCCACGCGCACCATTGGAGAGGTGGGGTGATTGTTAAAAACATATTACTTACCACATCCAATGAAATTGTTTTTCTCGTTTTTTTTTTTTTTTTAACCAATAAATTACCGTATTTTATACGTATTTACTTTTTTTTTTCTCTCAAATCGATAGTTTAAGTCGGACCGCTCTCCCGACTAATTATGAGTGTTTTTATTATCGCCTACTATACTGTCGTTTATCGTCGGGTTTCGGAATATCGACAGTATTCGAGAGTGACGAGCGATTTTCAAAACGGCGTGCTGCGTAGACGTTATTTGGATACCTTACTATTATTATAGTACATAATATATTTTATATATTTTATATATTTTATATATTATTTTTTATTATGTTCACAGCCCTTTTTTACAGGTTAGGTTAAGTTTCACAGTATCAATCCGCTGTGATCATACATTAAATTTTTTTTAGAAATGCACATAGGCGAGCACTGACTGTAATCGCAGGTTATGTGGCTGATAGAGTGTGCTCCCTAAAAATATAACTTATGTCCCTAAATTAATGCTCATGGTATTTACTTAAAAATATTTATGACAAACTTCTTATGACTCACAAAAAAAAAATAGATTTTTCAATTTGTGTTTGTTCTATGTTGAAAAATAAAACATAATTTTATAAAAACGTGTATATGAAAGGTTTCATTATTCTTGTCATATAATACCAAGCCGTGAACGTAGATCGTACTTACAAAATATGTTATTGTTTTGTATTTAAAAAGTGTTGTTTTGCACGACTTTGTTCATATTATACCCTCTAAAATAAGCGTCTGTCCCCTCATAGTATGCAAGCGCATACCCCGTGCGCACACCCATGGAAATACATGGATACCTACTATGATTTTGTTTACACGGTAAAAAATATGACTTTGAGCGGGACATCCACGCTTGAACTTTTAAAATCTCCCTGTAAAAATCCGTTGTGAACAGTGCGAATTTATACCTACTAGTGTTATTTTATTTTAAAATATTATCAGTCGTCTACAGAGTGACGCCAAAACGGCGATCACCTCTATCGATTCCCTTAAGGTTTTCCTCATCGCAGGTTTTTTCCCCAGTTTTTTTTTTCAATTAAACTCTCCTATCGATCCCCGCCCGGTACATACGCTGCCCGATGGGTCCACTGTTTATTGTAATACTGTAGGCGGTATTTACAATTTACTGCATTAGGGCTGGAACCCATCGTGGGTTCATAATAATATATTATTATAGCATAAGATGCACAGAGGCATTATACAGAATAGAAGCTTTTTACGCCGAAAAAACCAGTTTCCTGTTTTATTATATTAATTGTTTACTGTAATTATAATATTATCTTTTTGTCATATTTCGTATCATATAATTAATAAAATAAATAGCTATAAGGAAAATGGAAAAAAAGTAAGAGAACCGCGATAGTGAAAAATAATGAAAAATTATCAAATTATCAAATCATCAAATGATTAGATTATTATCATATAAAATAAAATTATGTCATACTATGGACAATTGGAAGTGCGTATCACGATTTTATGTAGAGTGTGATGAATAATAATAATACTTGCAGCCATACAATAGGTACATAATATTTTTATCGAGTTATGGCTTCAACACCTATGGTCATTGGCCTGAAGGTTATTTAGTAGGTCTTTTTGAACTTTGGGCGAGGGTTCGGTTGGTTAGAACTACAGGTGTATGTGTGCAGGGCTTAAATCAAAAATAATAATACCGTTTACCGTTATATGGATATTAAACGTTATGATCGAATGACTGTTTAACGTTATTTAACTTAAGCGTTTAGCGTTATCTGATGGATATAGCTTGTTTCCCAAACAAAATAGAGTGATTGAAAAATATAATATTACAAAAATAACCATAATATGTATTTTACTGATAGTTATAATTTTATAAATTTTTTTTTTCAGGCAATTATATGTTTCAATCGTTTATCGTTTAGTGATATGTTATCCGTTAACCGTTTCAATCGTTTATCGTTTACTGGTACGTTAACTGTTATTCGTTATCGATTTCAATCGTTTTTTGATATATTTAACGTTATACTCATAACGTTATAAAAACGTTTTGAAACCCTGTATGTGTGTGACGAGGATTTATCACTAAAACCCGTGGGTGGGCCACGCATAATACCTAAAAAATCGGCCAAGTGCGAGTCGGACTTGCGCATGAAGGGTTCCGTATCATCATCAGCTATAAACATGTTGGCAACACTGCTTATATTATATATTCTAGGATTTTTAGTATTTGTTGTTATAGCGGCAATATAAATACATAATCTGTGAAAATTTCAACTTTCTAACTTTCATGGTTCATGATATACAGTCTGGTGACATACGCACGGACGTACGGACGGACAGCGGAGCCTTAGTAATAGGGTCCCGTTTTACCGTACGGAACCCTAAAAACGGTTTGCCGAAATTCTTATGACGAGCACGGGATTTCCCAATATATTTTTCGTGGGAACTTTCGTTTTTTGTCGGAATCTCGACGACGTTTTTCCGACGACGACTACGGAAACGGTGGGCGCGATATCATCGACGATGCGCAGCACGTTCGCCGTCTTTACATTATAATAACGTTTTCGTCGCGGGTAATTGGCGCCGGCAAAGGCGTATACTCGAACTCGGCGTACGATTAGAGCGGGAGTTTAATAATTACGCGCGCAAAGGCCGGCCGGCGGGCGGGCGGGTGGGCTCGGAGCGGAAAGGATGACGAGCGGACGAGCGGATTCGTATGCCGTCGGCAGCGGAACTTTGCGGTATCGCCTCATATATGATATACGACAAAGTAATTGTGCGCCCGTTTGACAATGCGAGCTTGATCCACCGTATCCACCGTATCCACCGATGCTTCACATAATGCACTATCCCGAGCGAAATTGATTTCTATACTCGTTTTTCCTAACCACCGCCCCCCCCCCCCCACACCCAACCCTGGCATTTTTTTTTTATACCTTTGTCGGCCGCTCTCTGAGCACAATATATACCTATGCACATTTATTATATACACATAATATACAATACGGTTTGCGCGCATATATGTATACTCGGCACACAGACGCAGGAGTTAATATTGTATATAGGCTCGCTATTATTATGTATGCACACGCGGTTATATATTATCGTACTAATATACCATTGGACATATATATATATACACGATAAAGGTATATATATATATATTATAAATGTACCCACCTCTCGTCCTTTTTCTTTCTCTGTGTACAATAAATTCCAGCCATTTACCTATATATAATATATCGTTAATATACATATATATTGTTCTATTTTTCTCGAAACAAAATGCTGCCGCGAGTGCGTTATTAAAAACAAAAATAAAAAAAATTGTCTTAGATATCTTAAACTCTACCAGCAAATGTATACGTATATTATTTTCCGATACGATTTGCCGTTCACGTATAATAACGTAATGATTTATGAGTATAAATAGGTACCTCCACTACGTTCCACACACGTATTCCCCCGTCAAACGAGATTTCATTGAAATTAAGTAGGTACATCAATACCGCGACTAGATTTTTGGTTTATATTTCGTTTGATGTTCTGAGCTTTACAACATACGAAAGGTTTTTCATAGTTATGTTATCATTTTTGATATTACCTATCTATAATGCAAATCTATCACAAAATTATTATTAGTTAATAATTTATCAATATTATATTTTAGATAAAAATGTTTAATACACTTAATCACGTATTTTATACGGTCCAAAGGTTTGAGGGGCAGACCCGAGAACTCCCCATGTGACCCCACTGATGTATTCATCGAGTTTTATAAGATTCAGTAAGATATAATATAAAAGCACAGACCTAATAAAAACGAAATTTGAATCCCATATTCAGTGGTGGGGGTGCCAGGAAAATCCTCATACGAATAGTTACTCTTATAATTTTTTACTATTTATGAATTAATTACAAAGTTGTAAATATTTAATTAAAGTATAATTAAACTGTTTTATTCAAGTCCAAAAATATAAATATGTATGGATAAAATTAAAATACCTATACAATTCATAATTTATTAATTTATGGTCAGACATGGTTTGTTCCTTAAAATCTGAGATGTGTAACAGTTAGATATATGTTTTTGAAATAAATACATTAACTCAATAGTTAATATTCATATTGCATTGAAGATAATATTATAAAAAGAAGTTTAATAAGAACGATGATTAAAAAATGTTATTTACCCAACCTTGACACATTGAAAGTTAGATTAATATTTAAAGTTTACAAATGTAGGAAAGTTAAATGTAGTAAAACAAGTTTGTTACATAAAGTTATACTGTCATTTAATTTATTCATTTGTTGAGTTTACTTGTTTGTATATTAAATTGGAATACTGTTAAATCAGTAATTAATACGTAAAGCACTACAAGGCCGCGTGGGCAACCAAAACAAACTTTCGTTTTTACGTAAATATTATAAAAGCTTTAAATATAATATAATATTATATTTAAAGTATAATATATTATATTATATTTTGTATAAAGTATGACTATTATTTTATTAATGGCATACATTTAGGTATCGTAGATGATAAAAAAGTCACATATCAATTATTATATAATTATTATTTACTATTAATTATTGTATAAGTACCCGCTAGTCGTACAATATACTATGCTATACATACCTAATACAAATTATATTTATAAATCTCATAGATTCTATGATTCTCCGGCCATAGTTAGTTTAATCTATCGAATTAGCAATAGTGAAATGCGTTTATGTGACGTAGGCTGACTTCCCTGCGAATTATATTTCGTATGTGCAATGATTTACTAGGTATGGAATTAAATTTACACATATAAAGCTGTAACCTACTCAAAGGCGATGTACCCTCGACATACCTACTTTCCGCCTTTATTATATCTGTACCCGTTTTAAAACATTAAGGTAAATAAACCGAACACGGAAAGCTGAATACAGGTGATAATTATTTCTACGAAGTAGTCCCGCTCATTCATTATTGGCATTGCTTCAATGTATAGCGTCTATGAAGTCTATAAAACAAGAGAACAAGAGGACGCGTAATTTGACTTCCAACGCGAAATCCTATACTGTCGGTAAAGTTGAATAATATACGTATATCTGTGCCTATTTGTATATAATAATATACTCATAATAATAATATATATTATTAGTATTCCCGTTGTAAGCGGCGGTGAACAAAGTCGTAAATATTCTGCCGATGATTTGTAGTTAAGTACCTTCTGCGAAACTTTTGCAAGCAAAAAAAGTCACCGATGCTGCAGGTATTTTTTATTTTGTTACAAACTGTTTTCAGGTCCATGTTATGTATAAGTGTTTTGCAGAAAGGGTTGGATATGGTTCGAGTATACGGTCGGTAAGTGAAAATATTTTATTATAATTTATGTCAAACATGTGTAGGTATATTGTAGTATATTATACGGTATGCAATGGGTATCGAGTATAATATTATAATGGCTATGATAGTATCAAATAATGTATGTGATTTAGATTCGATTGCCTTTTTTCACCGTGACATATGATATTTTGGAAGTTTACCAATTGCACTTGAAATAACCTTTTCTCATACCAATTGCGCTCAAAAATTTTTAGGGTCGATAGACAATTAATATTGCGCTCGGTCGTTTTCAGGGTTGATAATATACCATTTTCTGAAAACGATACATGTAGCAATAACTATTCAAACTATAACACATAACAAACAGCTAACAAGGCATGTTTTCGTTAGTAAAACTCCCGATTGTTTATTAATGTGTGTAAATATACAGGGTGAATTATAAATAAATATCAATATTTGAACCTTGCACAATATATAAAAAGGTTTAAGTATCTGGTATCATTATTGTGTTACTCCGTACATATTAAAATAATAGTTATTTTCATCATACCATACTATAACACACAATATACCATATCATACCATAAATTTAAACTTAAAATATCTATAAAACAAAAACTGTGTTTATTTAAGTATTAATTATTTTAAAAAGTACTGAGAATTTTCATTTTTTACCTCTTAAGAGTATAATAACTAAATTCAATTTTCTATCAGGAACCCCCCTTATAGTCGTAAATCGAAGCATGTTTTCTACTATTTTCTGTGTACACTGGGCATGTTGCAAACACTTGACCTAACAATACCAATGGACAACTAATTGTAAAAAGGGGGGAAAGTGGGTGTCGCTCTGCTGTTCAGTAGGTTACGAGTGGGTTAACTGTAATGGATGGTGTTAAGTTCGAATCCAATGATATAATATAATTGTATACGAAAAACTATTCTGAGCGAAGATGGGATCGCCGGTCAGTATGCCCATGATATTAGGTACTAAGTATATTTGATGATATTAATGTGAATAAAGTAATTTATTTACCTATTTACGTGGAATAGTAGCCTATGTATTTTAAATATTATTCAACTACTGTTGTAACGATATATCAGGAGCCCCATATTCAATTTTCACGCTTTTGACCTAACAAATAACATTTTATTGACATTTATAGAAAAAAAACCTAAAAAAAATTGAAAATTGAAAATGTCCGCAACAGCTCAAAATAAATCAAAGTATTTTGGAAATTTTATCAAGTATAGCAATTGATAAAATAAACACATGATATAAATTTAAAATACCTATCTACGCTACACGAGAAATCAAGTAAATATCAAATATTGTAAAATTTGAACTTCTACACTCATAAAAATGTAATTTGACTTTCCGGTAGACCTTTTTTTAAAGTAATTAAGGTAGATAAAATTTTGAGGAATCTTGTATTAAATTTTCAAATCTTGAATTTAAAAAGAAAAATTTATATTTATCTCTAACTCAAAATAATTTGCACATTTTCGCAAGACTGGGCATTAACGAGTTAAAAAGTTAAAAAGTTAATTTAATTTTAACTTTTTGACTTAACTAGTTACTTTTGGCTTTTCATTAACTTAACTATCTTACTAAATTTGTTAATTAACGATTTCATCTTTCATTTTAAGAAGTAACTAAGCTAAGTTAATTTATTATGTTATTAATTTAATTATATTTCACTATTTTAGTTTATTTCGTTTTCATGTCAAAAATAATTTACTGTGAATTATTTAAAGTTAAAAATGTATATCATTCGAATCTAATTTATATAGAATTTCTATAAAAAGTATAAAAAATAGTCTATAATTTAGTTTTGGGTTGGAAAAAAATTAAAGACGCTAGCGTTCTATAAACAAATAAACTTTTTTTTAAACTTAATAAAAAGTGTGTATTAACTTTTAACTTAACTGAATTAATCTATAGTTAAATTAAATTCTTTTAATTTTTTGTTATTGGTGCATATTAACTTAACTTAACTGAGTGAAAATAAATCATCAACTTGCCTAAATGTTTTTTAAAAAAAATTGTGACTATGTATTTTAATATTTTTCAACTGGCATTAAAATAATATATAAGGAGTCTTGTATTAAATTTTCAAGATTTTTGACCCAACGAATACAATTTAGTTGACATAATATATAGAAAAAAAAAACTAAAAAAATTGGAAACTGAAAATGTCCGGAAATAGTTTAAAACAAGTCAAAATATTTTGAAAAATGTATGGCGTGTAGAAAATTCTAATATAAATATTTAGTGAAAAATGCATGTATGCGGTATTGCGGTCATTTGTTTTAGAATTCCACTAAAAGCCAAAATCAATTTCGTCGAAACCGATTTTGCGTAAGAATTCCCGTTTTCCCCTGCGCTTTTGAAAACTACTCGCATTATTTCGACTACTTATCGTGTAAACAGACACAAATAAAAATAATAATAATAACAAAATAACAAACTTTATCGTAAAATCAATACATTTATCATCGATCTGCTCGGAACTGAAAACTAATTAATAAAAAAATTATACATGTTCCTTTAACGTCACAACTATGTTAGAGAGAGGTACCTATACATTATGTTACTTATCTGTCTTATATCTTCTGATTAACTGTCATAGTCGCATCAAATATCGCTAAGATCAAAAAGAAATTATTAATATGATTTTTTTGAAATCTAAATAATATAATTCCATCTCATAAATAACTAATATCATTTTTTGTATTAAATAATAATAAACTTAATTGTACCTGTTGTGTTTGAAATGAATAAAAGTAAATGTTTGTAAATATGTACGCAGATAATAAAAAAAAAGGAAAAATAATAATACAAACATATGATGATACATTGATACTTTAAACTACGGTTATTTGTTTTTGAATAATAACAAAATAAGAAAATCGTTTCATGAAAAATCATTATTTTACCGTTGAATATCAAATGTCAAAATAAATTGAACTTCCTAAAAATTTGATAGACTTCCGAGGAATTTTTTTTTTGTCAAAGGTAGACCACGAACTTATAATACGAGCAATATTGTATTGAAATTTTAAATCTTAGTAATAAAAGGTTTTTTATACATTACTAAGTCAAAGTAATTTGCAAATGTTCTCAATGTTGATGAAATGTATCAAGACTTCACACTTACAAAAAATTATTTGAATTGAAGCCTATTTTTTTTTTTTAATTTACCCTAATAACAACTTTTGTGGAACCTTGTATTAAGCTTTCAAGTTTTTACCAAGTGAACTTTTACTTATCGAAAATAATAATTAATGATTAATTAATTAGAAATAATTAATGCATATCGAAAATTTCTTATACTTCTATAAATTATAAATAGCGCAAAATGAGACAAAATATTTTGATAATTTTTGTGGTGTATGGAGGATGCTAATATAAACATTCGAGGATAATTTAATATATTATCTAAGGTTATTTTTTTTAATCAAACCAAAAAAATATAATTCATTTTGTATTTAACTGCTTGTGTGCATAAATTCCAGTTTTTCCTTAATTTTTTTTTGTACTACTCGACGTTTTTTTTTAACTAGGTACTGGAAATTTTCAATTTTGACTTATTAGAAGTACAAATTCATAAGTTTCACATTCCACATCAGAAAAGAAAATCGAATTCTTTCTAACATTCTTTCGACTACTTATCGTGTATGCAGACACATATTATAATACAATTAAAAAAAACACATAATTGTAAAACCAATACACTCATCGTTCGTCTTAGATACTAACATAAAAATAAATAAATATTTTACTTTATTGCATTTTTGTTTTTTTCATAAAAAATTATACTATAGGTATTTCAAGTCTCGTAAGTAAATTTTACATTTTTATGATTTTTGTATAACATAATTTTAAAGACACTGCCATGGACGTGCACAATGTTTATATCAGTTTTATCTTTAACTGGCATAAAGTTATTTTTTAAATTTTAATTAGCTATCTCGTAGTTATTTTATAATAATTATATTTTAATATTATCGTAAAATTGAATGACAATTATAACGTTGAAAATAATGTGGAGCCAAACGAGTTTACGGTTTTGTTGGAGTTGTGGCGTTTTAAATTTTTTTAATTAGTTTTTAATATCATATAATTGCATACACTATAGTACTACACAGTACTAATGAAGGGCGCTTTTTGTTTTAATATTATTCAGAATAGAACACGGTGACCAATTCTTCATAAAATATATTTTGTATTTTGGTTTGTGTATTTTAAATTTGAATTTACTATATTGCATTCTGAAATCGTCTATAATAATATACTACGATTCATTTTCAAATAATAGTATAATTAAAAGATTTCCATAAAATACCTTATCAAAATATTTATTGATATAATTAGGCAAAATTATTGTGCATTCTGCTGCCGTCAATATTAACCAGTTTTGATATAGCTATATAATTCAACACTACTTGAGAATTTTAGATTCTGAGTGGAACGATGAATGTATTGATTTTACAATGATGTGTGTTTTTTTTAGATTCTGAGTGGAACGATGAATGTATTGATTTTACAATGATGTGTGTTTTTTTTTTTTATTTTTTTTTATTTTTGTGTCTGTCATCACGTTTTAGGACAGTAAAAGTGCTTGGATTTTCTTCAACAGTAAAATTTTTCTAATAGTTTTCAAACGCGCCGTGAAAAACAAAAGAAAAATTAAGGAAAAACGGGAATTTTTACGCAAAATCTGTTTTCGAGAAAATCGATTTTGGATTTTGGTGTAACTTTAAAACAAATGACCGTAGATATATGAAATTTTGACTGAATGTTTATCTTAGCATTTTCTATACACCATAACATTTTCAAAATATTTTGATTTATTTTGAGCTCTTTACGGACATTTTCATTTTCCATTTTTTTTTAGTTTTTTTTCTAAAAATTTTGACAAATCTTAATTTGAAAAATTATTTTGTAGTTAAAAATTTATAAAATGTTCAATTTTTGTATCTAAGAATAAAAAATTTAAAACAAGATTCCACGTAAGTAATTAATTCTGTTACCAAAAAATCTAAAAAATACATTTAAACAGTTTATTTTTATAGTCATTTTAAGTACAAATTTGGACGAAATTACATATTAAAAACCTAGGATAACTATTTTAGTTATTTTGTTGTGATTGTATAATATTATTCGTGGGTACTTGAAACTTCTAAAGTATACTATTATATATCTATGATTTTACCACGGTTTTTTGTTGATGTATAACGCGTTATAACTTATAAGTACCTAATAGATATTATGATATGATTAATTTGGAATTTATTATAGGTACCTATTATAGGTCAATTTTTTTTTAATACCATAGATAAGTATATATTATATGTCTAATACATAGACTGATATACCGTCTCCGCTCAGAATCGTTTTTCTTATACAGTGATATTATATCATTGAATTCAAATTTAATACTGTCCATTATACAGTGACCCACTTCTAACCTACTGTACAGCAGAGCGACATCCACTTACTCACCTTTTTTAATAATTAAATATAATGTGTAACATAATTTAGCTAAATGAATAGAGAAATGTGCACAACTCATCAGAGCTTATTTTTCTGTGTTAAGAGGGCACCTATGTCTCTATTATGGTCCTAGGGCCACTAAGTCTCTCGCTACGCCACTGATCACGCCGCCGCCGCCGTTGTCAAGAATATCTGATTATGTATTTCGTATTTACAGTAATATTAATCTATTATATCTTATAAATCAAATCGTCAATAACCATATGAACAATATAGCGTTGGTATTGCACATTCAACTCGCGCCGGAGAGAAGTGAAATCATTAAAATTTAATATCACGGAAAACGACCGGATAAGTCAATGCGACAAGGTATAATGGAAACTAATATGCACACTATACACTGTTGGAATGTTCATAAATGATAATATTGCTTTACCTATATAAATTATCCATATATGTAGAATTAATATTTAATAGGCAACTTGACGAATGTTAACGTTTTACGGAGGACGACGGTGATGATTGATGATAATATACGTTTCGATCAGATTTTGTAGGTACATACTTCCGCTTTTCTGGGTACTGTGACACTGTATTATAATGAAGGTGCCGCTTCGGCTTGATAATATAATATAATATAGATATGTATTATGTATAAACACTGAACGCGTCACATAAAATAATTTAATATAAACAGACATTAAAATTTGTTTATTATTGCTTCTCATTAGGTTCAAATTTAATGACAAACTGCAATCGTGCGCCATATTATAGTTAATTGTTATTAAAATAATATAGGTACTAGCCGCGGTTTTATACCTGTGCTTATCAAATAAAAAAAAAAATGGTCTTTTTTCCATAATATCAATGTAAGTAAAGGTACAGTAAACAGTAAGAGGACAGTGAGAGTACGTTACACCGACATTTGTATTTTGTTGTCTCCATCTTACAAGTGCGTAACATAACAAATTTTACGCTCAGCAGAACACGTTTAGCTCCGTCAGTTTAATAATTAGAGTGAATTGACCTCTTAAAAAATGTAAAGATAAGATTATTCTCTAGACAATCTCATGGTTTTTAGGGTTCCGTACGGTAAAACGGGACCCTATTACTAAGACTCTGCTGTCCGTCCGTCTGTCCATCCGTCCGTCTGTCACCAGGCTGTATCTCATGAACCATGAAAGTTAGAAAGTTGAAATTTTCACAGATTATGTATTTTTGTTGCCGCTGTAACAAAAAATACTAAAAATTCTAGAATATATAATATAAGCAGTGTTGCCATCATGTTTATAGCTGATGATGGTACGGAACCCTTCGTGCGCCAGTCTGACTCGCACTTGGCCGGATTTTTATTATATTTTTATTTTAAAGTGAGTTATGATTATTTTAAAATTGCAAATTGTTTGTTCATCTTAAAATACTCATAACTCGCTTTAAAATAAAATATAATAAAAAAAAGCTGATGATATTGCCTAGATAATAATTTTACCTTTAAATGTTATAATTATAACCTCTTAAGAGGTTAATTCACTCTAATTTTCAAACTAACGGAGCTATACGTGTTCTACAATTTGCTATATTACGCATTTGTAAGACGGAGACAACCAATGTCGGTGCAACGTCCTCTTAACGCTCTGACACGAGAATAAAAATACATTAAACCAAGTTTCTGCCACTTCTTTACCTACGTAATTTATGAGTCTACAATTATACTCAATCAATAATATCATTAATGTTATATTGCTATGATCATAGTGCCAAATGAAATTAAATACAATATGCTTTGAAATTGACATTACTGAAACACTAAACACGTCTGATCTTCACGTGATGAATACTTACTGCAGGCTACAACTATAGTCTATATTATATTATGTAATAATGTTGTGCAGTGAATTATAGTGAAGATATAATTTAATTGAATTTCAATAAAGATATATAGATTATACCTTTATCAATGGGGGTGAACGCAGATGTAGCCGAATAATAATATTTGTATAAAATTGACGACAATGGTATCGAAGGTACGAAATTCACAGCGGACAGACAAGCGAACCCAACGGGAATGAAAGGTAAAGACGTATACCTTAATTAATAATGATTAGGGTTAGGATGTTTATGATTTTGCATATTTTTTTTAGGTTGTCCAATAGCATCCATTCTTATACAGAAATATGTTTCATGATATCTGTATTCAAAATATCAAAATTTTATTTTGCATATAATTGCATATTTTACCATTTTTTTTTTAAAGTGCATAATTTGTGTTTTTTCTATTTTTAAGAGGACGTCGCACCCGCATGTGTTGTCTCCGTCTTACACACGTACGTTATAGCAAATGTTCGTTCAGAAGATTCAATTGTGTGCTGTTAGTTTTTATATTAGAGTGAATTGACCTATTATCAAATTTAAAGGTAAGATTATTATCTAG
>NC_042494.1:56825214-56829586 GCF_005508785.2 Acyrthosiphon pisum
ATGGTTACACCTATAGGTACTTACGGTACCTACTTAAATAGAATTTTCAATAGGTCTCATCAATTATCACAGTCAAAACTTAAAACTACGAGCCATTACAATTTTATCAGATATTTTAACAAAACGTTAAATAATTTATAGTTAGTTTCCATCTTGTCTACGACCGATGTAGAGTACCTTATATTACGCGTTTCGAGTCTTATAATAATTTAAACAAATACAATTTTTTACATAGAGATTTATCGTTTAATAGATTCAAAAACGTATTAGCACCAAACAGACGAAGATTTACAGTGGAACATTTAAAACAAACTTTAATTATTCAATGCAACTCTTTTTAATTTTTTTAATATTTTTTTTTTTATTTTTTTTCAGTTTTTTAATTTGTCTAAATGTTTATTTCATTTTTTGTCTAATAATTTGCTTATATTTTAATGCATATTTTTCAAATTGTTCATGCATATTTAACTGGTTTTAGTGCATAAGTGCATATATATTCATACATTTTTTAGTGCATAAATATCCTAACCCTAATAATGATTATTATAATATATAAACTTATAAAACTAGTTTGTCGATTTTTTTTATTGTTTAGGTCGTAATATTTCGGACGACACGAACGAATGGGTAAACGAATATTATACGATTGTTACTCTACATACAATAATTACATAATATAACACCTATGTACTCTGCGTTTCCCTGCAGTGTATAATATGTTATTAATTGAATTTTTAATGATGTCTGACGACAATTTATCGAATTGTGTGTGAAATGCAAATACAAAAATTTACTCCGATTCTCGAGTCTGTGGAAATCAAACGAGACTTTATAATCGCGCATACGATCGTTTGATCGCAAAATTAATTGTTTTGTAGGTACGTATGACGCGCATAGTCTTAACTAGACACCAGCCACGTGTCGAGTGGACATTGGTTTTTGTGTCAATATTAGGAATCTGTTTTGTTTTTCTCATTTTGTGACTATAGCACTTAGGTATAAGTGTAGAGATTTTATACTTGATGATACTTATACAGTATGATTCATGTATTTTAATATAACTATTGACAAGAGTCTTTCTTATAGATATTTTTATATTTATCTTATTTTTACGTTATTATAATAAATTATTTTACATAATATATTATATATTGTATAATTTCACCTACAGTCTACATTTAAGTATTAGAAAATTTTAAAAATTGTATTATCAATTGGAATTCATTTCTTTAGCTTACAATTATTATTAATATTCGTAAAAAAAAGACTATATTATTATAAATATGTACTTAACTGTCTATACGAGACTAATCAGCCTGGAACAATGTCCTGCAGAGTGCAGGTGGCACAGGTCGTAGTTTTACTCGAGTGACTGTGCTTATGGGTAATGACCAATGGGTTTATATAAAAAGGTAAAAGGTTAATAATGATGGATTTTCGTATTTTGCTAATTATTTAAATAATAATCAGAATTATTATGAGTATTTATTTGATTTTACCGTCGTTGTGGTTTTTCTCGACTGTCAAGGGTGTCAAAACGATAAATACCACTGAAACGAATATTCGATGACGATTAAACGAGATGGGACAATAGAAAACTCGATAAACTACTCTAATATTTTTCTTTGTTTTAATGGGCGAATACTGCAACAGACGATATAGCTGTATAGATGTATATAGTAATAATAATAATAATAATAATATATGGTCCTCGGTAATATTAATCGTGATATCCGCGGTTAGAAGACGAATAAAAAATTACGCCTGGCGCGTCTATTATTCAGCGCATTTGTGCGCGTCTACGGTGTCGTGGAAATGAGACGAAAAAAAAATACTGAAAAATAAAACCACGAACAAATAACTCCGAGACGAGTCGTCTAAACGACTTTTCGCGCGTTAAAATTAAGTTTCGCCGTACGCAAAGGGGCATAAAAAATAAAACGGTTATCCCACTATATATATTGCGGACTAGCGGTGTGCCGGTGGGTGGTGTGGGTGGCGGCGGGTCGTCGCAGAGGGCCGTTACGTAGGTACACTGCCAGGACGAGACGCGTAGAAGAGCATAATAATAATATAATTATATAAAACATTTTTACCGACACGTTTTCCGTCTTGCGGGCGGCGCACCACCGACGACGTACGGACAGCTGACAGATGTGGGTGTGGGGTAGGTTCGGGGATGATATAATACATGTGCGGGTATTATATCATCGGCGTATTAGACGTAAAACGGGAACGGTCGTTGTCAAAATATGCACAATGTATCACAGTGTAAACCGCGCGCTAATAATATATTATCGCATATTTTTTACTGATATTATAAATATATATTGTCATTAGGCGTACTATATACCTACTACGCCTTCGCGTCCTCCAAAACGATATTAATAGTAATGCATGGCGTATGTATAAAATATATAAATCTCGTTCGGTGGTAGCGGGGGACGGGGGTGGTTTTTTCGTCGCGAGCTCTCCTCCCCGCGGCAGTTTTTCCCGCAATAATTCGCATCGGGGGTGGTGTCTGGAGGGTTTGTGGACGGTAATAGTTACACACCGAAATTATTATAATACGTTATTTTAAACGTGTCATATCTTCCCGCAGATACACCGCCCTGTATGCATCACACACGCACACGCTCGCAAAATATCTGTAAGTTTATATGATATATATCATATGAGCATACCTATTTATATATACGCGAGCGTAACGACAACGATATTATAATAATAATATAACGACGGGAATAAAATACTTTTTCTCGTTGTAAACATCGCCACGACGACGTGTAACGGATAGTCGGTTTTTAGAATAATGAAAGGAGGCGGGTGTTCGCCACCCCCGTCGGAGCGAGTTGAATGTTTTGGGGAGGGTGGGTCGGGGCTTCGTACATAAATTAGCTGTCGCCCTCCGCCGTGGCGCGCAACACGTTGTGTTATTATAGTTATAGCCGACGTCGTATAAATAATCGTAAAAAATAAAATAGGTGTCAACGGGTTATTTTTTTCGCGACCGCGTACGACGACGATGATGACGTTCGACGATATATTATATTGTTTTATTTTCAGGGCGAGCGCCACTAGCACGTTTCCTCCTCCGCTGCACTTGTCGTCGGCTTTCACCGTTCTTTTCGTTTTCATTTTTATTATTATTATTATTTTTTTTTTTTAATTCCGCACGGGAAATTGTCTCTCCCCGCAAAAGACTGCACCACTCGTCCACCTGACGCTCTCTGGTGGGGTGGTTCGCCACCGTGACTCACGATCGCGGCATATATAGGTATGCATTTTTGCCGGCCTCCGGCCCATCAAAACGCAACGTAAACAGGTATAAAACTTTCTACTTGTATACATTCCATATATATATATATATATATACATTTCTATTTATACACATGCCTTTATGGGTATATAATATTATTGTACGTGGCCCCACGACGAGTGCGCGCGTGGAGTAAAACGAATAAAAATAACATACATCCACCACCGTGAGTTCTGCGCCCTCGATTTTTATTTAATCAACGACATTATTATTATTTCGATTAAAATATTTAATCGATCCACAGGAATTTTTTTCGAATTCCATAATGCTGTGTTACAACATTATTTTATCTAGGTAACGCAAAAACACGTGTTTTGCAGACAACATTCGATTCATTCTTCTGATTACGACTGAACGTAGCATAAAAAATATGTAGGTATGCAACTTTAAACTATAAATCAGTTTTAATACGAACATAATCACATTATACTTATATTGCGGTATAATGAACGCTCTTTTTAGGTGAACTTGTAATAGTATATTGTGTGGCCAAATGATCTATTTCAGTCGGAGGCGAAATTTTGCAAATTTCTCTTCCGCACGAGCCACACATACGATTTTTTGTCACTCCTCTGCATTCATCGATCATGGCAAAGGTAATGCAGGGATCTATGCAAAAACTAGAATATAATATTATACGACAACAATATTTCATGAAAGAAACGATTTGGTTTTATTTATTTTATGCGTCACGCATGGAGGTTATAACTTAAAATATGAATATAAGATGTAACCAAAATTTAATGTTTTGTAAGGACCGTGGTATAGATTTTAGTATAAATAATAATTGTTATATTAAAATAAAATAGGAATAAAAATATTATGTAATCAAGGCAAAGGTAATGCACTAAGTAGAGGTCTACGAAACACCAGATTTTTTTACGAAAACAATTTCATGAAATAAAAATGTTTTCGCGCCATGCAAGGAGGTTATAATATGAATATAAGATGTAACCAAAAGTACTGTGTCTTGTAAAGGCCGTGATATAGATTTAAGTGTCTGGTTGTGCAGGGGATACGCAAGTAATATGTGCGCTGTAATAACTTAAAAAT
>NC_042494.1:56831722-56832617 GCF_005508785.2 Acyrthosiphon pisum
TATTTCCTAGCCTTAACATTTATTTTCTTACTTAAACTAGCTTAAATTAGGTTAATTTATTTTTTCTTATTATTTACTGCTTTAAATTAATTTTATGCCTTACACTAACTTAAATTAGGTTAATTATTATACATTCTTTTTTTTTTTTTGTTTATTTATATTTTTTACAATCATTTTCATGTTTTTTTCTGACTTAAAATAGGTTAAACAAAATTTTACACAATATTCGTATTTTCTTGCTTTAACATTTTGTTATACCTTATGCTAACTTAACTTAGGTTAATCATTTTACATTTTTTTTTTATTTTTTTTACATTTGTTTTCATGCTTATGCCGACTTACCTAAATTAGATAAAAAAAAATTTACACATTCTTTGTATTGACTTGCTTTAACAATTTTTTTATACCTTATACTAACTTAAATTAGATAAAATCATTTTACATTTTTTTTTTATTAATCTTTTTTTTTACATTTGTTTTCATGCTTATGCTGACTTAAATTAGGTTAGAAAAAAAAAATTTTACACATTCTTTGTATCTACTTGCTCTAACATTTTTTTTTATGACTAATGCTAGCTTAAATTAAGTTAATAATTTTATACTTATTTTAGTACTTAGGTTAATATCTTAAAGTAGGTTATTTGTAATTGTTAATGTTATTCTGTAATTCTTATATATTAGTTACCTATATAATACTTCGTGGTTTTTTTTTGTTTATACTACTCATTTATACATAGACTTACATTGATTTAATTGTACTAATACGTAAATGATATATATTTCCTATCCTAAAATCTGTAATTTGCATGATCTGGATATATTACTGAACTAGGTATTTGAGAAGAAAAGAGAAAGAAAATGTTGTCTAATTCTGAGCGTGTTGTGGGGTGTTTTG
>NC_042494.1:56834090-56846674 GCF_005508785.2 Acyrthosiphon pisum
GAGATTTCCACTTTACCACCCAGCACGATTAGGGAATCCCCCATAATTAGTTTTTAGGTACATAAAAACATACACATTTTAAATGTGACATTTATAATTATTTTTCTACACTTAATTATTTAAAAACAAGTAATATTTTATTTTTATTTAGGGCCGCCTCGGATTCCCGAATTGAGTGTCCTCTTGGAGGACCCCAGGAGACCTACCACAGTTTAAGAACCGCTGATCTAGACAAAATATCTTTATTGATTGATGTGTTCGGCTAACGGTTTAGGACAGGATTATGGCGGAAATTATTAATATTAGTTTCTGATTCGGGCATCGTAATTCGCAGGGAGTCGGGTGATTGCGTTAATTATCAAATCCAACCAAATTGATTATGCACATTAGCAGTGCTCTACTATCATTGTGGAAAAATGAGTTGTATTTAGTGTGTTATCGTCCAAGCATATAATATAATATTATATTTTTATTTTATACATTCGACTTCCAGAACCTATGTTTTATTTTTTTTTGTTTCAAAAATATATTCTATACAAACCAGTCATTTTTTTCCTTTTGAACTTTTTAAATATTCCAAAGCTATGAAATAAGACAAAATAAATTCAAAAATAATAGATAATACATATCTTTGAAAATTAATTATTGAATTGTAATAAATTGTAAAAAACAAACGTAATAAACAAAACAAAATCAAATTAATAACGTGATATAAATTTGTATATTATGAATATTCTATATTGTCGAAAAACTGTTCGAGTTTGATCATATTTTATATGGGTTAATCATTATATCTGTTGATGTATGTATATCAAATATCAATATAGTAATATATACGGTTGATAACTTACATAGACCATAGTATACAAAACATGGGTAAACCGGTACACATATCAATTTATATATATCTACAGGTGTTTTCCAGTTATCTATATCTAGTCGCCGTCAGATATATTTGCACTACCCAGCCCTCTTTATGGCGATATTTTACTATTATAGTTTTGAACAGTGACATTTTCAAATGCCTGATATTATTATGGTCTTTCATTATTAATGTGTATACTGTGTAGGTAGTACCTGTTTGAAAAGAATTTTCAATCAATTAATGAGCGCATGTAAATTCCGCCAGTGAAGAAAATCAAGTACCTAACAGTATAAAATTAATTTAATAGGTATATTATTATAAAAAAAAAATCAGAATTTTTATAATAATAATCGTTCTCATTAAACAATAGTTAGGCATGCATAATATGCAAATATAATATTATATATTATATAAAACTTAAAAATCAAAATAATAATAAAATTGTCCAAACAAATCATACAAATTGTTATAATCATAAAATATAATGTATCTAAAAACTGGTGGAGCTTTCATTAGACCTTTGCATTACTTTTTTATCTTACCGGCATTCTGGCGGAGTTTACAATCTCCCAAATTAATTACACACAGATACAATGTGGTAAGTACATTATAATATTATGTTACAAAACGAAGTGTACCGCCTAAGTGATAATATTATAATTTGACCTGTATTTTAATTGATTGAAAAGGTGATAGGTATATACATAAATAAATATTATTATATCGATACCATAATATTGTTTTGGTACGAAATTCCGTGCATGCAAAACAGTATATTAATATCATCGTGTCAATATACGGTCGCTTTAAAAACTAATGCAAACGTGTGTTTTGTTAATGTAGAAATTATAATAATTTTCACATTCACGATATACACGTACGTGAAACGGTATTACACACACATATATATATTATATAGATATGTTATGGACGACGGTGGCACGGTGGACATTTAAATATTTGGTTTACAAGTCTCAAATGTGACACAAGTATAATACAATACAGCAAACTATAAACCGATACTTATCGGAACAAGTTCCAGTCAACTGTTTGTATTATATTGGTATTCTGTATAGGCCATCGCGAATGGTATTATATATATTATTATGACTTAAATCGAGTTTGTAAACTTTAAAACCTAACTTTGATGCGGATAAAACAATCTAAGTGAAATCTTCGAAAGTCAGGAATTGAATTTCTTTTTTTTAAATGCATTACTTATGTAAATTTGAATTTTTTTTTTTAAATATAGTTTTATGTAAAATGTACATAATTATAATGCATTATGTGGTGTTATAGTACAGTTTAAGACGATAATAATAAAAGGAATATCTATTTCATTTTTTTTTATAGAAAACTACATTCATCTAATTGAGTTTATTTATTTATTTTTACCAAAAAACATTAGGTATAATCAGTTAAAACAGTTTTCAAGATATAATATTGTTTGAAAAAAGATAACCGGTATGATATTTGACGTGTTTTACCTATAAATTCGTTTATATTATATTGTATACCCTAATACACTTAATAAACACAGAATGTCATGTAGATAATAATATCATAGATATTATACAATCTAAGTGCACGAAAATACACGAAAATGTATCATTTTAGGCGTTAAGTGAAGAAATTATTTGGAATACGTTTTGACATGACGTCGAAATTTCGATCTGGCGCGAGCATTGTACCTACGCAACGCGTAGACATTTGAGTTTATACATTTATTCACGAATATTGCTCGGAGCAATGGAATGTCATCCGATAATATTGTCGGAGTAACAGCACACAATATTATTACATATTATTTTTGCGTTGTGTGTAATTCGATGCGAACACCATTGAAATACAATTCCGATTTTATAAAATATTCGACATCGATCGGTTTATATATAGAAAATAGTTTGAAACAAGAAATAATTGTATATATAGGTATTAATATGATTACAACCGTCATTGCTAAACGTATATATAGCCAAGACATGTCGTACGGTTCTGTTTCGATCTATTGTCATTTAGTGTGAAAATAGCAGTAGGTATATACATTAAGCCATTCTGTTTGGTCTTGATCAAACCGATTTTAAATTATGCGTGACATACCTATTTTAGTAACAATGCAAATTAAGTACTTTATGTATATTTCAGATTATGCATTTTACTCCATTACCTGCAGCAGTATTTGGAGTAATCGCCGATCGTGTATAAATATATAATGCGATAAAACATACCTACGAGTGATTATATTTTATGAAAAGCATTTTGTTTTCAATCATATGAACAACATTCGATTTTAAAGTGTATTGTGACAGAAATATTTAAATTTAGTACAAATTACGACACGTGATAAAATGTTAAGACTAAAAAAAAAAAAATCTTTAATATAATTTTTGATTAAAATCGTCTTCACAATAATATTATTATAGTTAAAGATTGATTTAATCGAAATATATTATATTACTGCGGAAAATTAAATAAGTAAATATGAAAAATAAGAGTAGGTTTGTTAAGAGAAGAATGTTAATGAAAAGTGATGCTATTCCGGTACCCACAATATATTGTCTATAATATTTTTATATAATAAATTTTAATAGTGCATGTGAAAAATAATTCTTAACAGTTTGAGCGAAAATATAACGTCTATATTTTATTTTGTTTTTCATTCGTCTGGATCTTAATATTATTATTATAAACGGCATTTAATTGAAACTAAATATGACGTGATAGAAATAAATTGTATAATGAGTGGATTGACTGTGTTTTGAAAACAATTTCAATGCGTTTGACCAATTATTACTGTGTAGGTACATTAAAAGAGAATAATACAGTTTATAGTGTTTTTATTAATGGATATTTCAATTATTTGTTACTGTCAATAACAAACTTAATCATTTTAAGTTGTATTACTCCACAACTAAGACATGGCTGGGGTGCGTATAGGGGCTGAAGTTGTAATATACGTATAATAATAATCAATTTGTAAGAAGTAATTTGAAAGAAAATTATATTAAATTCAATATTATGCAAAATAATATTGTCGAACATATTAAAATTATGAGAAAAAAAGCGAAACTCAGAAATAGTTAAGTTTATAACAGAGTTTTCAAAGTATATAAGCATAGTTATATTAAAAGAAAGGTTTTTTTTATAAATTATACAATTATATTAATTCTTATAATTGAGTTTTAAAAGTAATGCATAATGCAGAGAATACAACATAAATAAAATTATTTATTATAATATATTATAGCAAACATTTAAATGCTATTATAACAAATTAGTTTAATTGTAAATTGTAGGTAGGTAATGTCGTATATTGTAGACAATCGTCACTATTTTTTATTTCATATAAATAAATAACTGAATAATATGATCAAATTTTATTACATTTTCAGGTATAGATTTATAAAAACTAAACATTTTATCTTGTCAAACCAAAATAAAGTATCATAAATTTAGGGTTTGTGAACGTTATATTTGATAAAGGACGATTGAAATTTGTAAACGTAATTATAACAGAAAACGATAATCAAAAATAATTAAACACCGCAAAATAAAACAACGATTAACAAAATATATAATACCTATATAATTTAATGATTAAACAAAACATAACGCAAAACGTAATTTATAGAATATTATTAAACGAAAAATAACGAAATTTAAATAATTTAAAATCCATCTATTTAAAAGTTATATTGGTTACCTAGAAATATTTATTTCATGTGATTTATTTTTGTCTTAGCAAACAATTTAAGAATTGATCATATTATTATATTGTGTAATCACCAATCAGTCCATGAGATACCCGTATTAGTTATTATTTTTTAAAATTTAATAGTTATTAACACTATTCTAAATACGATAAACGCAAAACTTGTACAACGTTTCAATTCTTTATAACGATAAACCCAAAAACGGTGTAACGTTTTAATTGAAAATAACACAAATTTGAGCTGAGTTCATAATATCTTTGGAATTATTATTTCTGAGTTACCTATACAGTATAACCGATCGACGATTTTAAAATGTTTTGACTATGAATGTATGATTTTTGTTTTTGCCTGAAATGTTTAAATAATTAATGCACAATAATATTAACTTCCTACGCCACGATGTATGTTTAACTTATAATCTGTAGATAATAGATCGTATGGAATCAATATTGCAACACGACTATTATGACTGTAAGTAAAATATAATAAATTGTAAAATCAGTACATTGATTGGTAAAAGTTTTCAGTGATTATAATATTGACCCTTGTCAACAATAATATCGATTTGAATATTTTTCAATTATTGATTGTTAAATCAGTGACAACGGCGTTAAAGTATGTGCTTTAAATCATTTCATGTTATTAAAGAACACTTAAGACGGAATCAAATAAGACTTATCGGTGAGCCTGATATAAACTATTGATGACACAGCTTAAGACTTGATGGTATAGGCGCATAGTGTTTTATAAGTAAAATAGATTACTTAAACTACACGTACAAGCCATTATACACACGTACCTACACGGAATAAGACGAAAATATTTTACTAAAAATGTAGTCCTGATTGATAACAAGAAATAAGTATATAAGTGTAATTCATATTGGTACCTACTATATAGTCTATAATATATGCCTACAATATATTGTTAACTATTATATAATATTATACTATACTTATTATATTATATTGAATCAGGGCTTTAATCAAAAATAATAATACCGTTTATCGTTATATGGATATTAAACGTTATGATCGAATGACTGTTTAACGTTATATAGAATTTAAACGTTATTAAATTTATGCGTTTAAACGTTTTAAAAATTTAAACTTTATGATGCGTTTAGCGTTATCTGATGGATATAGCTTGTTTCCCACACAAAACAGAGTGATTGAAAAATATAATATTACAAAAATAACCATAATATATATTTTAATGATAGTTATAATTTTATAAATATTTTTTTTTTCATATTTTTATAAGTTTCAATCGTTTATCGTTTCTGTTTCGTTATCCGTTATCCATTTTCAATCGTTTATCGTTTAGCGATATGTTATCCGTTAACCGTTTCAATCGTTTATCGTTTACTGGTACGTTAACTTACTGTTATTCGTTTCAATCGTTTATCGTTTACCGATATGTTATCCGTTATCGATTTCAATCGTTTTTTGATATGTTTAACGTTATACTCATAACGTTATAAAAACGTTTGGAGCCCTGTATTGAATTACAATTATGTTATATTATATAGCTTTATCTGCTCGATGAGTCAACAGTTTTTTATTAGAAAAAATACAATCTTTACAAAAAAGACAATACGTAATCGAAGACTATAAATTAAAAAATTGCACCACTACCGCACTGACTTTAATTTTTTTATTGTTAATATTAGAGATTTTTGCGTGGAACTGTTGGTATTTTGGATTGTTTGTAAATTGTAAATGATTGTAGACCAAGTGAGGAGTTGTGACGATAATCACACCTAGGTATTTCGAATTGTTATTGGTGGCGATGGCTGATGGAACTATTGTTGATAAAGATTTGTGGGGGAGTATTCTAACGGAGCGTAAAAGTGGTATGTTGAACACGTTTGGTTATATCGACACTAAAAACATTATTCAAGCACAAACGATTTAAACTTGTATTATTACAAAGGTTACTTTTTACGCATTTTGAGGCAAAAATAATTACAGTGAAAACTTTCGTTTAATTGGTTTATCCAGGACAAGTATACCAAAATAATTACCAAGTCACTTTAAGCAGGCTTTCCGCTAGCTTAATATGGAAAGGTAAGTTTCTCAAGTTGAAATTGTCTGAGTAAGAAGCTTCTATAATACATTGTTCAATAATAATTTATTCAATTTTTGTTCGAAATACTTTATACCACTTGGCACTTACTGGTTCGTTAACATCGTACCTATTAAACTACGTAAACATTAATCTTGCGGATCAACATAGTTATTTACGGTGGCATTAAATGTCCATAATTATTTATCGCGCTGTTAATAATTTTGAAATATTAAAAATAAAATTTTAATTTACATAGAATGTTAATTTAAATGTTGTTTTAATTCACGTGCGATAGACAATTTAATCCGACTAGTCAACAATTAAAAAAGAATATTTTTTTAATAACAATAATCGTTAATTCAAATTGTTTCTTAATAAATTATTCTGTATACACTGTATGAGATAATTTTAATGATTTATGTAACACAGTTACACATTATTTTTAAAACTTTTAAATGATTAATTATATTAATTATTGAAAATATATGTTTTATAAGGATTAAATATTTTGATATTGTGAATTCCCAAAAGTTCTTAAAAAATCTTAGGATGCTATTTAGATAGTTACAATATTATACCAATATGGTTTAAAATATGAAAACCCGTTTTAGAAAAAAAAAATATGAAAATAATTTCTGCATAGAATTCATATTTAGTTCCTACTACTTTGGGACTTGCCAAATAATATTACGTTTGTATTAAGTAGAACATACGGGTACTTGTGATTTTACTGATTATAGATTGTTTACCCACTCCTTCAGATTTAGTATTCCACGTATTTTCACACTCGAGAAATTGGAATGTACCTATCATATATTTTGAATTTTCTCACATATACGCTGAGGTATTTATGGTTGATTTCTGAAAACCCAGCCAATACATTATACTTAATACTTTATAAGTCGTCTTGTTTTTGACGAAAACACATTATTATTATTAAACAGAACGTGTTAGCGAGTTGTTTGAGTCTCAAGTGGCCAATGTGCATATGGCCAAAGCGTGTGCGCCCCCGACTAGTTTAAATGTGCATACCACCACTAACTTTGTAGCGTTGTTGGTATAATTTAATTAAATTTTCAGGATGCTTGTGAACTTCCAGAAAAGTCTATTTTTTTAATTAACCAAACGTGCTGACTTCTTGAAAACATTTTATTATTTCGGTTTCATTACAATGGCCCTGCTCTCAAGAAGTGAAATTCAAATCGTTGCCCGGTTACCTACCAGTTATGTAAGTTCACAGGGGTCTTAACGACCCACGCAGTAGTATTAAATACGTTTATTATTACAGTTATTGGGTTTTTATTTTAAAACATTAGACGATACTGTTTCTGATCCGTAACAATATTTTCTCTTGCCTTTATAATACAAATAATAGTGCCTATATAAAAATAAAATCGAGGGAGTAGTTTTGCTTTACGCCTGTACCTATATTAGGTTTCGAGTGTATCTCTTTACCGAGCAGGTATAATGGATGTGTTTAACTTCAATTCAATAATAATTCGTACGAAAACCGCTTTTGAAAGGATACAACATGTCAAGAACTATTTCTATAATTTTTCAAATAACTATTAATTTTTTTTGTGCTATAAAAGTGCCTTCTGACACAAAAAAAAACACATATATTATTTGTGAAACCAAAACATCAATTGCTCCACTTACAATCAAAAAGAGATAAATAGTTCGTTAACGAGTGTTAACTTAAGACTAAATCTGTAATACGTATCCGTTAAAGTATGCAGATGATTATTATTCATATAAAAATGTTTGAAAAAAAAAGTGAACACCACAATACTAACGAGTCATATTGTATATTTTAATGACGGTGACGATAAAAACAAACAAAAATAAATAAATATATGTATATATATAATATATTATATTAGGGAGAGGTCTTGGAAACCAAATGTTGAAACTTGTCTCGCTTCGCTCACCTCCTTTCAAATAGAGTAGTATTGTATTGATATTTTAAATTCGAATGTGACGGTAAAAACTGCATTCGAACGATGGATTTTTATAGATCTCATTGGATCATTAAACTACTGTCATTATATTTTTCAAATGTGTTGGTAATAATTATTATTATGGTATATGAATAATTAAAATCATGCATATGGACAATATAATATTATATTGAATATTATGTTATTTTATACTACAATAGGATACTTCATATATAAATTACTCAAATCATTGGTAAATTAATCATAAACATATCGCATTTACAATAAAAAAAAAAATTTTAAATTCAAATTATACGTTCTTATCAATACAAATACATTGCATAAAACATAATATTTCGTAAGATGTTTGTATGTATGATTAATTAATGTAGGTTTGTTTTTTTGTTGTGTAAAGTACAATAGTAGGATATATTATAATATATGAGAAAAAACAATCTATTTGTTTAGATAACAATAAAAAAAAACTCTTATGTCATTCAAAAGATTGGTCACGGATATATAATAATATATTTATAAATAATGAATATGTTAAATTAATAGGTACATAGTTACATATTTAATAAACAATAAATAATGATATATGTTTTCTTAAACATTACTTTTATTAAAATATTATGGTTAACATTTGGGTCTTCGATATGAAGCCATTGTATACACGCGTGTAGCGATAATGCATAACCAATGTGCCGTGTTAAGTAATTTATATTATCCTTCGCAATAATAGTTTACTCAATGATCGTTGTTATTATTTTAATATACCAAAACGTACGTGATTTACAACCACAATAACGTAAATAGTAAGCGGTAAATTGGGATAATTCATATTATAAAAAAAAAAGAAAAATTAAAAATTGTAGTTCACATAATTTGAAACTAATGTTTAGTGTTTTTTCGTATTTTACAAATTATGAAGACGAAAATACTAGACTTAATACAGACGGGCATAACCATTTTAAGCCAAAATGACCCTCGCCCATCATAATCATAGCCGTTTTCTGCCAAAGGTTATATTCCGATTTCCACGAAAATAAATTAATAAATTATTCATGATATTTTTTGAGAGCCCCCGACATCAGTTATATCCCGTGTTATTATTATTATTATTATGTAAATAATTTAAGACAAATAGGGAACTAAGAATACCTACAGTCAAAATCATATTATTCATGGGCATTTAACTAGGTTCGCGTTTGTCATACAAATTTTTTTTCTTGCAGAAAATATTGATCGTGTTAAAATATGTTTGAATTTTTAATAATAATAAAAATAATAATAATAATAAAAACAACAGCAACAACAACAACAACACCAAATTAGTTACCACCAAATTTCTTATCATTCCGCCGATTTTTGAGATTTTCGAAAATTTTCTTTTTCACACGATTTTGACGATTTTTGAGCCTTTTTCGTCACCTTTTATATTTGATTCGCGTAGCTCGCGATCTCTCGAAACCGTCAGTGTGCGGTTTATATTCGTGCGCCGTCCTTGACGGTCGCAATGTCAATCGCAAACTACGCTCCCGGCCGTTGTTTTTTGCCGATTTTTTTCGTTTTCTCCGACCGTTTCGTCCTTCCGCACGCCGTTCGTGCCCAAATCATGTAGTTAACGTCTTTTTGAAGCCGTCTATATGCGCTTTTCTTTCGAAATCAGTTCGTTCGCCTCGCGAATCGCGTTTCGAAATGACGCCGGCGACCGACCGACCTTAAGTGTATATACATTTGATATACATGTATATGCATTTGTATTAGCCTATATAATAATTATTATCGGAAAACGCTTTTCACACGCCCCGTTAATTATATATATGGGAGATATGCGTATTACAAGCGAATTATTTACGATTACATCGAATATAACGGTTTTCGTCGCTCCGTAGACGCACAGCTTAATTGTTGATGTTTTGATCGTGTTTCACAACACAAACTGTGTCTCGGTAGGCAAGGCGTGGGTAGGTTGTTAGGTAGGTTCAAGTTCGAATCCCCGTCGTACGCTCTCCGGGCGGCGATGCCGTCTATGCCGTCTATACCAACTAAAGAGCAGTGTTGGGAATAGATAACTAATAGTTTATCTAGATAAAGATAAAGATGACTGTAATAATTTTTATCTAGATACAGATAAAGATAATTATACTAAATTTTATCTAGATAAAGATAAAAATTAGTACATTTTTATCTAGATAAATATGAGATAATTTCATGTTTAATTTCGAAAATATTCAGGATACCTACTTGAGTCTAGAGGTAAAAAAAATACATAATTTAAAATTTTTCAAAGCAGAGGACAGAGCTCGTACAGATCGGTTAAGCTATAACTGAAATACCGGGAATTCTAATAGGGTTTTATAAATATTAAATTGTTATAAATTACAATTATTATAATATTATTATGCTTGTGAGTCCAATATCCATGAATGATGGTTTTTTTTGTCGGTTTAAAACAATAATTATTTTTTATACTTTGTACACAATTCTATGAAACGAGTATCAGCTAATGAGACCATCATCATTCGGCTATTATTAGTTGTCCTTACAATCTTACCTACTACATGCCCATTACATATTTCTATTTTTGGGTTTTCTCATTATTTACGATGTAAAACTCCAGACTAACAATGAATATTAATAAACATTAAAATCATGGTATTATAATGCATATTAATAAATGTGTTTTCTATATTGTAATGGATGAAAAATAGAAAAAATAAAATAAAAAAAATATTTAAATTTTCAAATTTTTTTTTAGTTCATTTAAATAAATTATCTAGATAAGTACTCATAGATAACTAGAATTTTATCTAGATGAAGATAAAGATAATTGAGTAGAAATGTATCTAGATAAGATAAAAGATAAATAATTTTTATCTAGATAACTTATCTAGATATTTCCCAACACTGCTAAAGAGTAATGAAACAATAAGTGAAGCACAAACATAAATAATAAAAACATAGAAAAACATGGAAAAACCACCGGTACTGAATAAAATTAAAAAAACAATTGTAAAATGTGTTTAACCATACTACTCGACTAGGAGAGAGTAATATATAGTTACAAATATATCCATAATTGGACTCATATCTTACACACTCTTATTTATTCAGCAAGGAACCCAGACCTTCGTGTGACCCCACATTCAAAATACCCTTATAATTGAAAACATAATTATCCACTTCTAAAAATACTCAAAAGTGCGACACTTCCTCAAGAACCCAACAACATCGGAAGAAGCGACTTTAAACCAACATAACACAGAGAATATAATATTTAAGTTTTTTTATACAAACAGAAATTGACCAGAAGTAAAAGTTTGAAATATGTATTACTTTAACACTATTGACTTATAATCTAGGCCATTGAAGCATGTACATCCAAAAATTATATATACGTATTATAATATCATGTTACAGAAAAATAAAAATATATTATGTGGATCAAATCTTATATTGTAAAATCGGAAATGTAGGATGACGTTTATACAAAGGTGTGTATTAAATTACGAAAAAATATTACTTACATTATTATAAGAGTGATTATAGTTTCTGTAGGTAGGTAATGATTTATGTTCATTTCTAGTTATATAGAAATAAAAAGGTTACATTTCTATAGAGCCATGTTGAACGATTTCAAAGGCCTTGAACTCAATTATATTTCTAATTGGCCACGAATAGGTAAAATTCTTTAACCATTATAGTATGTTATAAACTTATAACTATGATTTTTATTCGAGGTAATTTTTTCTATTAATAGTTACTTTTAATTATTTATTCATGAGTCGCTCATATTTATAGATTGGAGGGGTCCAATATATGTCAGTACCACAAGACGTAATTATAAACATTGATTGAAAAAATGAAATATGTTTAGTTCTATGTTACGTTAAAATAAAATAATAACTTATTAGACTCTGAGTGGAACGATGAATGTATTGATTTTACAATGATGTGTGTTTTTTTTTTTATTTTTTTATTTATTTTTTT
>NC_042494.1:56847811-56857313 GCF_005508785.2 Acyrthosiphon pisum
TTGTGGGTACTTGAAACTTTTAAAGTATACTATTATATATCTATGATAGCACTACGGTCTGTTGTTGATGTATAACGCGTTACTAATGGATATTGTGATATGATTAATTTTAAAATTATTAATAATACTATAAATAAGTATACCTATAATATGTATGTCTAATATCTAGACTGACAAACCGTCTCCGCTCAGAATCGTTTTTCTTATACAGTGATATTATATCATTGAATTCAAATTTAATACTATCCATTATACAGTGACCCACTTGTAACCTACTGTACAGCAGAGCGACATCCACTTACCCACCTTTTTTTAAATTTATTTCTATTTAAATTGTTTTACCATACATAATTTTTAAATATTGTGACATTTAATATATTCAAATAAATAAACTAAAATAAAATCTTTTTCAAGAGACTAGTTTTTCATTTTTAGTCAGTACTAGATAGTTAATACTGAAACCATCTCTATTTAAAGAACTGTTGATTTTATATTTGTGTTAAAACTGTTTCATATTATAACAGCATAATTAAATTAAACTAAAATAATATCCACTGCACATCATGCCATTATGGAAATCCCTATAATTATTTAATATTACTTGTTATAATATTTATAGATACATTTTAGATACGGATTGATACATTTCGCATAGAAAGCATCTAACATGAAAAGTGGCCTCTGCCCGTCACGAACCTAGCGGCGGTTTCGCCTCAGTGGTTCACATTACGCGCGGGTGCCTGGCACTGCGACCCACCCGCTGTATGTGGTATAGGTTGAGAACCAATGGCTAACGGGTAGGGAAGCAGCAACGGGTCGCGGTGCACAGGTACCACTTTTCGTGTCGCGGACTATACATAACCATAGTATACGTGTGTAACCATATGCATTGTATCAAATCCGTCAATTACCATTAATTGGTATAATTAGTATTCTATAACTTCGAACACGACTTGTCATGACTTTTGGATACAATATTATTTGCACGGTAAATAATAATAACATATAATACTATTATATATAACTGGTGTGTTATAGGTTTGTTGACTTTTATATACTTGGATGGATTTAGTTTACGGTGAAAAGGTGAAGGAAGTATATAGGAACCCAACTATAAGACTTACTAAAACTCCTATACGACTTAAGACTTTGTTCCGTCAACACGGCAATGTTTGACTTTATCGATATAATTTACTAATATACCTACTATAACATTCTCCAAAACGCAATTTACAAACTCTGTATTGATTTTTGAGTACAATAAATAATAATAATAATAATAAATTATATTTCATTCCATTTCTCAAATATAACAATACAAATTTCGACATTATGATGTCTTCAAAAAGCAAAGCTTGTAGAGGAGACACAGAGTTCTATACTTAAATATTATATACCATGCAAATTTTAACTAGAACCTATCCAAATATAAGAAAATTCAATGTATAATAATATAATAATATAATAATATCTATGTATAAATGCAACCAAAAAAATAAAAATAATACACAACTAAAAAATGTACAATAGTATTTTATAAAAAAAATATTATAAAAACTGCAGAAGACATTTAACTTTAGTACTATAATATATTTTTTGGATCTATTATAAAATTATTAAAATTTCTGATGTTGATACCTAATCGATTACACATTCAAATGCTAATGTTTAAAGGATCTTTTTTCCCAAATTACTCATTACACTTAATTTATCTAAAAATATTATTTTCAACTTGTCAGGTACCTATGATAATTACGTGTAAAACAAACTTCACTACACATTAAATTATGTACATTAAGTAGAATTCCCTTTACATGAATTTGTTTTAGCGTTTTAAAATTATAATTCTTAAGAAGTATGCCGCTATTTGTTCTACAACTAATGACCATTATTTCATTATTTTAATAAATGTTAATAATATGGATATACAATAGGAAACAGTGGATAAGTTCAATTCCTGTACACATTTTTACAAGCATGGCAGTAAACGTTAAGTTATCACGAATAGAACTGCTCCTGTACCAACATAGCAGGTACCAGCTAGGTACCTAATAACAATTTGAGTGAAAATTAGTTTTTTTTAACTTCTAACGAATAAGTTAATTTTTTTGTTCTTATAATTATATACAATAACAATTTATAATACTTTTATTTTTGACAAAAATAATATTACATGTATGAATACGAAGTGAATGGATGGCTTTATTTTATCGGGTGTAATAATATAATTTAGTACGCTCATTGAACATAAAAATCGAAATCTGATTAAAATATTAGAAATGTGAAATGTATACGCATTATGCTCGTAATAATAATGGTCGAAGGGAGGCAAAAAACGACAATGATAATAACTCAAATAATTGTATTATTATTTATTGCTAAACTCGATAAATAACAATAATGTAATAATAATAATTTAGCGTACCTATATAATATGTTTATATATATAATTTTCAGTTTTCTCAATGGAATATTTTGGAGTCCTACAATATATCAAGATATTTAAACAACCCCCATGCTGTTATTTGTGAGTTCTGCAGTATGTCTGAAACAAAAATGCTTTGATGCAAAACTATATGCCCAAATCTGTTATTGTCTCATATACATTATACACGCATTGTAAATATTAGTTTTATTAATTCTTCAGAACATATTATAATAATGTATATATTACAGCAAAGCGTTTTTCCATCGTGTTGTGTATTACTCGTGATATTATTAATTTATCTAATATTTTCGGAATTTTCTAAAGGTAACATGTTACCTACCCTTTATAATAAAAATATTATGATATTAGACAAGAGAAATTCTCCCGCTCCCATTCACACACACAATTCCACGCATATTTAAATATTAGTTTTCGCTGAAAATATTGCACAAACTTAAGATAATAATATAAGACATAATAATATTTTAATAACGATCTCAATAATTAAAACTATGTTGGAATCCCAATTGAATTTTTGATCATTATAGTTTGATCATAATACATTATAGTACCTATATTTTATTATTAAAACATGAACCCCAACGGTGTTTTTTACAATGTAAATACCATAAATATCTGCTGTACATATATGATTCATAACGAAGAACAAAGATGCCTCTATATAGTGGTAGAAGAGATTAAGAGGAAAAGACGGAATGTATGGCCTGCGTACGGGAAAAACAAGAAGCTTCGGGGCGTAGATGGTGCATTACACGACGAGCGTCGAAAAAGGTAAAAAGATCGTTTGAAAGACCTATATACCTACGTGTAGATCGCACAGGGTAGACTTTGTAAAAGAAATTGAAATGTTTTTGAAAATGCATCAAGATGCAGATTGGCACGACGGTCTGATGGAAGAACGAGGGATGGACACAGAGATTGTGATGGGATGTTTGGTCAAAAAGGCCGTAAAAAATATTAATAATAAAAAAAAACACGATAAATATTATAAAAATACGATTAGGTGTCAATCTCACGATAATTCAAAAGACACCGTACCTAGTCAAAAGGTTTCACTTTGTTGCGGCTAAATAATGCAATAATAAGCGAGTGGAAACGGTTTTGTTGGTGCTACACTCGAAACCGTAATATAAACGGTGGTAAAAAATATTATTATCCGGATGATAATATTGCTGTATAATACACGCGTGCGCGGTACGAGCTTTAATATCGAGATTCGTTTATGTCTCTTTGTATTTTGAGTTGAAATTTGTTTTTCTTTGAAGTGATACCGTGGTCGTCGTTAAAACGAGCGCTGCAAAGAGACAATCTCTTTTGAGATTACCGTGACAGGCTAATTGAATATATTCAATTATGACGACGGATTTTCTGACGAAGTTTTGCAGTTCTCGTTACGACTCACGAGGCGATATAATTTATCAGGAGCGTGGGGTCGTCGCGTGCATTTATTACGTGTTTCAAAAACGAAAATTATTATATTAATATTATTGTTACGAGTGGTGGTATCCCAGGTGCATCTCGCGAATTCCGAGATGTCAAACGACGCGGATCTTATCGTCGAAACGCGTTTGCCCGAACATAACTGCGCCCAGACATGTGCATGCCGACATGAAGTTAGCTGGAATGATAATAATATTAAATGCATTTATTCGATTGATGCTAATTTTGTTACGTTTAGTTGAGTATGCTGAGCATTTGTTTTGGAATAGTTATTTTTATCTTAATCGCTTAGCAATTTATTATAATGATATGCTGTTAGTTTTGCCATCGTAACGATATTATTATTATTAAATTGCTCACCAAGCAACAAGCCATCCTCAGGACATTTCTAATTTGACAAGGTCGACTCCAAGTTCCTGAAACGCGTTTTAAAATAGGACTTTATATCAATTTGATAGTCCCCACAGTACAATGATATAGACAATTAATTAGACGTGTAACTATGAGGGGATTGGACGCGTAAAAACATCTTCCGTTCTGGAATTTTGACAGCAAACGTGTGTGAATTTTGGTTGAGCATATGTGCGGATTTCGATCAAGCATAAAATACGTAGGTATGAGGATTTATGCTGTGACGAACGTGCGATCGACAGCGTTGTGACGTGTGTATGTGTCTGTGTCCACATAAAATAACTGTCCGATGATGATGATTAGGTACTGTGTGCGTATAAAATACATTAACGGGCTTCGGCGCGTTAATACTTTGTCATCGTTTCACGTGTCAAAATCCGAGTGCTGTAAAGACGTCATATTATTCGGAATAATAATGATAATCCGCGCATATTATTATTATTATTGCTATTATGTGTTCGTGTGGTGTGATTAAAACGTATTATAAAATATACTCTAGCGCTTTATTATTCATATTATTATACATCACACCTATATACGCATTGGCGACGGGACGGACGAGTATATATTATTATTAACACGACAGCACCGGCAGCCGAGCACTTATCGAGAGGATACCTATCCACTGCGGTATATATTTTGATCACGTCAAAGTATGAAACGTATAAATAATAACGGTTTAACAAAATATATGCGGACCGTGGGGCGATAAAAATAATAATGTTCTCAAATCACGATAATGGAAGTCGCGAAGTCTAGAGGATTTTCGGAATACGCATAAATGTGGTTAGGTAAACATACGAGTGGTTTAATCTATTTGGTCCCGGTTTTAATATTGAATCTCGATAACGGCAATCGAATGATGGGTAACGCGATTCGGGGCAGGTAGTGGCGTAAGGTCATATGGCACCTACAAAATACGTTTTTATTATTTTTGTTCCGTATTGTCTATTGTGGCGCTCGCAAACATATAGGATAAAAAATATATATGGTACGCGAGTAGGTACTGTAATGTTGAAAAATTTTGAAACGAATAATAAATATAAAAACACTAGGCCGAGATCAGGTTATAAACACATTTGGTCGGGTAGTAACATTACGCACGTCGTGGCGGTTGGCGTTTACGTGCGTATTCCGTTAATTTCCATCCCAGATAATAATAACACATGCAAATATTATATATTATGTTTACAAAGTGATTATTACTATTATTATTATTATTAGTAATTAGACATTATTTCAAAAAAAAATTTTTTTTTAAAACGGTTTTTTAGTTATTCAATACAACAATTTTGGAAAAAATTGTTTAATGTACTGTTTTATTACATTAAGTAAAATACCTATTTTTAATTTCATAATAACATACCAAGGTTGATTATTATTATAATTTATATTTAAAAGCCAAATTTAAATTCAGAAGATTATTAATAACCTGTGTTATAATATCTAAATATATTTTATATGGCATATGAGTGTGTAGTTGGGAGGTGCTAAAAATGTTGATATCTTACTCCACGTTTCAGGAATATCATGGTATAAGATGTTATAATGATTCCAAATAATGTAAAAAAAAAATAATATACTTTTACTGAGAAAATTACTGTTGAGTGATAAATGAATCACCTTATAATATTATAATCTTATAACATATAAACGTATGTATTATTATTATATTCGCCACTATATAGCTGCTGCACGTAACAGACGGCACCGCTCACTGAATCAACTGTCACGTGATGTGTGTAGAGTGAGTGAGAAAGAGGTAGAGGGGAAAAAATCGGTCGTAGGCAATTTGTTTTTGCCGATCGGTAGAAGCTGACTACAACTATATATAATATAATAGCGGCGATAACGTATCGGCAGAGGATTCGCATCACGTTTCGAACATGCGATCGGCCGGAAGAGAGGTGCCGACGTGTCTATCAAAAATCTCTGTACACACAAACACACATAGACACAGGCACACATTGACACACACACACAGACACACGCAGACACACGCAGAGGCGCATATGGAAAGAATCGCGTAATTATTATTATTATCGGTGAACGGTTTACCTACATATCGATTTAGAGTCTAGACGAGAGTGGTGGGTGCGGTAGTGGGTACGGCGTGATAAACGGGGTGATTTTACGACAGAATAAACGGTGGCCGAGGCTGGACTGCTCGTACGTATATATAGGTAATTGAGAGAGTAAATAAATGAAACAGAGCGCAAAAAAAAAAATCCGATCACGTCGCGGCCGTGGTCGTTGCGGCGCCGACGGATGTTGTGACGCCGACCACAATCGTGCGAGAAAGTCGTAATAACGATTAATATGAAATTTAAATGGGTGTAAAATATCATGGAAAACTATTTTTTTTTCACATCCACCATAAATTCAAACCACAGCCGTTTAATTGTTTGGCGTGAATTCGTTGTGCGTATACAACAATATAATAATAATCATAGACAGTGACCGTACACCAAGGGCTGAACGCGAACGCTCTTTGAAGCGGTGTGGAGGCGTTGGCGACGCGATGTAACACGAGCGCGACACGAATCATACGGAATTCTTTGTTCGATGTAGACTTTCTCAACGATATCGACTGTCTCGGGGGGCTAAAGTTATTCTTGGCCAACAAGCACTAAAACGGTGTCCGGATACACACGCTCTCGCCTTTGTTCCGTTATTGTTGTTGTTGCGACTTTTGGTTTTCGCGTTTTTGGAGTCACGTTCATCATTTATATACAAATGCGTCTATGATATTAATATTATGATTGTCCCTATACGGACGCAAAATCTACACATCATGCATGTTCACTCGTGCCCATAGCTTACGCCCTAAATTACGACGAAAAAACGCAAACTCCGTAATATAATAATATCGTATAATTATTGATAGAAAAAATATATAGCACGGTCGTAAGTATTGTTACGTATTATACAACACCAGTAGGTATTTTATTTTTCGAAAAATTCTAATAAAATATATTGTACGGTTTTCTATTGAAACAATTTTCTCATAATAATGTAAACAAAAAAAAACATTCTGACAAAAAAAAATGGTACCGGAATTTAATAATTGTTTTATTGCACAATATTTTCATAAGCAAGCGTGTGTCGAACGCAATAAGCGATTGTGTTGTATGGACAAATAAAAAAAAACATGATTCACAGAATAAGCAAACCTTCCAGGGGAAGAACTTCGAAATGAACAGGATGATATTAAGTGTTTATGTTATCATATTATTATTTGCTATATGGGTACTATATTGTGGTTAGCGTTCCACCTATCTTTTTTTGACTTTTTTTTTAGGATTACCCGGTTTATTAATGGATGCATGTCTTTTCACTATATTATGATTCGTGAGGTTTTGGAAATTTAAATTATGTCGATTATAGTACATTTTTTCTACATCGTGGACTGGAGAGATGGCAAGATCTTTGTGTACGGAGTAGTTTGATACATAAGAAGGTGCTTTAATTTATAGTGCAGTTAGAAATTAAAAGCCATTGGAGGATATGGAAACTATCGTTTAAGGATAAAAGTTTGTGGCGTAGATGTGAAGGCCAGGTGGAATGTTGGTGTATGGTAATGCTTATACTCGGCGCGGAATAAGAACATGACCAGTCGCGCATTCAAAACAACTTCCTCCAACGCACCGCCCACAATAGTGGCAGTTACCGGCTTTGTATATGGAGCGCCTCATGTGTCAACAGAGACGAGCACGCGTTTATAAAACAATAGAACTCACTCCACCACGCTGTATAGTTGATTTAAAACGGCGCGGCGTTGCGAAACATACATCGCCGAAGCACAGTGTATGCGGTTCACATTTTGAACAGTGCTGTATAACTGTGAACAGATGTTTGGGGATCCAATGAGAAATCGGCTGCGTGTAATGGACGCTAATCGGTCCACCGCCTGGTCATGTTCTTATTCCACGCCGAGTATAGGTAGCGTGCAGTTAGTAATACTAGTTAATTAAGAATAATGAGTGTGCATTTTCCATTACGAAAAATGAAGGTGCGCATTGTATATATTTTGTTTAATTCATTTTTACACCCCATTCCTTGAACCATTTTTTTTTTAAGGAGAGTGAGAAGTGTGATAAGTCTCCATTACGAGTAGTTGATAGAATGGGTTGGTCAGATGTGAAGATATTAAACAAAAGCGTTGCGGGTATTGCACCTTGGAGAACCCCAGCATCAATTGGTTTTGGTAAAGAAGTGAATGAGTCGTAGCGGACCGAGAAAAGATCTACCAAGCAGTATAAGGATAAGGTAGTAGTTAGGTAGTAGGATAAGTTTTCCTTTTCAATAGGATTTTTCCGGATACTTTTTACAACGTTGGGAGTAATATAATAGACTGATACGATAATGGATAATTGGATGGTTTTTAAGTATAAGCATGACGTTATGTATGTCAGAAGGATGAACTTTTTTTCGGGTGTTTTTACTGATGTCCAATATCTATTATGTCGAATAAATATAAATTTAAGTTTCATACTGTTAAAACATCCGAACCCTATATTAATACACAATTAACAATTAATACATATCGGTGTCGTATAGGGAGGGTTCAGCCCCCGTGTCATCCCATGTATCCACCACCCCCACCGAGTATAGACATGAATTTAGTACGACATTCAGTTCCAGATCAATTTCTCCTTGAGTGTAGTTACAGGTGGTTGAAAACGTATATGAGCCGAGTTGTTGAATGAAACATAATGCGACGGAATTCACAGAGTGTTGATGTAAAGCTTTATAAGCTACAGGGTGCGGCAGAGCCAACTGACGAGTTTTGAAGTGTTATAAAAAACGAACAGTAAAACTTAGAGAAAAAAACTTTTTTTTATTAAAATAAGTATTGAATCCCATTTTTAAAAAGGTGGGTAAGTGGATTTCGCTCTGCTCTACAGTAGGTTACAAGTGGGTCACTGTATAATGGATGGTATTAAATTTGAATTCAATGATATAATATCATTGTATAAGAAAAACGATTCTGAGCGGAGTCGGTATGTCAGTCTAGGTATAAGACATAATATTATATTATAGTCTATAGTATTTTAAAAAAATTTACCTATAATAAGTACCTGTAATAAATTCCAAATTATAATCATATCATATATCTATTAGTACTATACGCGTTATACATAAAAAAAAACCGTGGTACTATAATAGTATACTTAAAAGTTTCAAGTACCCCGAATATAT
>NC_042494.1:56858864-56865358 GCF_005508785.2 Acyrthosiphon pisum
GAGATATAATTTTCAAACAATAATTTTTAAAAATGGGATTCAATACTTATTTTAATAAAAAAAGTTTTTTTCTCTAAGTTTTACTGTTCGTTTTTTATAACCCTTCAAAACTCGTCAGTTGGTTCTGCCGCACCCTGTATAACATCAGCGTATTAAATATCAAGTAAGCCATCGATTTATTTTCCAAATATTTTATAAGAGGAAACACAAAAGCGCCACACCATAAGTATATATTATGAAGTATAATATTATTATTCAACGCTGATTAAAATAATATACGGTTACAGACAAAGAACAGACGAATTTCGTTGGAACTGTATGCTCAAATATCGGTAAATTGTGGTACGTGTTGACGATACCGAGTAAATTAATCGACGCAACTTTCAAACCAAACTTATATAATTACGTACCTATACGAATTAAACGAAGTTGCAAATTCCGCGGTTTTTCGTGTTTACGATACGTTTTTCAAATAGTTTTTGAAATTGCAAGTGGTTCGTTCCGTCATAAAATTAATTTCTGTTAGATGATAGTTTGTTCACAAGAAATTCCTCAAAAGACACTGCAGTATAATATTAAGTATGCGCTTTTAGTAATATAAATATATATCATAATTCATTTAGGTGTATTGTTTTTATTGTCCGTCAATTGATTCGAGTTTACGTGTGATACTGTGATGATAAAGTCGTAAGTATATAAAATTTAAAACTTAAAAATAAGAAAAATGTATGCACCCCATAGCAGTCAAGATGCATAATGCATAATATATTACTTATACCGTAGGGTGTGCCCTAAATTATATACTCGGGCGTATACCACATAAAGATGTCTATGTGAGAAACTGCAGTTACCATACCACTAATATATATTTATTTTCCACCAAAGTTTAGTTGTATGACCATCATGTGCGAAGAAACAAACAATGCTGGATTATATACATATTACATATTTTGCATAATGGATAGGCTTATGTCGTTAAGAATAAAAAAATTTTGTTGTTTTTTGAATTTCAGATAATAATACAAATTGTACTTAATTTAAATATATAGTATATTATACTGCAGTGTGTGTCGGTGTTATATTATATTATGCAATATATTTCACGGATGAACGATGTTATTTTAAACGCTAGAAATATTATAGTAATTTATTATTTAACTTCTAAAATATTTAAAACCTAACCCAATATTTTATAACATTATGATAATAATTATTTTAGATAAATATGAATGTATTTTTTTTTTACAAGTCTCAAAGGCTGGATTGCTATGATTTAGCCAAAATATATTATTTTTCTAATAAATTAACACGATTTCATAACTAAATGATAAGATTGTTTTGTTATTTTTTTCAAGTACAATCATAATAGATATTTGAGTCAATAAGTTATAAAAATGACCAATTATAGGTATAATTATATTTCAATATGATATATATTTATACATTATAAATTATATAACTATTTTTCAATAAATATATTACTAATTATTGTAAGAGTCTTTAAAATATATTATAAAATATATATAGTTTATTATGTTTATGAAGAGATGTATGTCAACTTGATGTTTTCTAATTTATGCTAATTTGTCAGGATTTAAACATTTTAAACAATAGATTATCGAAATGCAGTTAAAAAACAAAATAGTTTTTAAAATGTTATCAAAAATAAAGTTTATACCGACTGGTTATATTATTTATACGAGTATAATTTGTTATTATAAATTTTATCTGAGATTAAGAAAGTAACATCATTGACAACAAACTTAAAACTTCGCATCGACAAGATTATTTGATAGGTAGGTACATTCTAAAGGAAGGAGTCTCAATCGAAGCATATTTGTAGCCCGTAAGTTTTGATAAAATACAATGTTTTCGCACGAATACGTAATTTAATTTACGGCAAAGATAAAATATAATACACATACGAGATTTTATTATTAATGGATAGATATTGAAAATGTTTCACAATATATGAAACCCGAGGAGTTGTTTAACATGACGATTTATAACGTTGCTCGTCTTATACCTAATTCAAATATTATTGTAACATCAATGATTTTGGTATGCTTAATAAAATGTTTATTCAATGCAGCGTTGTACTCGGATTACCTAAATTGGGTATGTGATTCTCTTCTTCAACGTTACACGGTAATTTTGTTGAAAATATCAGATGACTTAAATTATACGATGAACATTTTAAATATTAACTACGAAGTAGGTACCTACTACCTACTGAATTGGAGAGATAATAACATGTTATAGTTTATACATTGAAAGCTTGTGCCTCGCCCTAATTATGTAACCTCATTTTCGAAATTAGAATTTTGAATTGACGTTTAAGACGTTATACCGATCAAGATGAAAACGAGAAAGGCTTATATATATTTAATTATCATTATTAATTGTGTTTCTTTTTATGTGACGATCCTGGAGGTGGACGCAACAAAAATAATAATATGTGACTGATAGTTAGAGTATAACTAGTATAATATATCAATTATATTTTGAAGTCCTTAGGTCGTTTGGGTTTTCTTAAAATTACTTATCCTCTTACTCTCGGTTCGGTTGTTAATCTGTTCTTAGTATATACACTGAAACAGACTTTAAATCTTAGTGATTTGGATTCAAACCCCAAGTCGGTGCGACTTGAAACCAGGGCTTAAATCAAAAATAATAATACCGTTTACCGTTATATGAATATTAAACGTTATGATCGAATGACTGTTTAATGTTATATGTATATTAAACGTTTTGATCGAATGACTGTTTAACGTTATATACAATTTAAACGTTATGAAGCGTTTAGCGTTATCTGATGGATATAGCTTGTGTCCCACACAAAACAGAGTGATTGAAAAATATAATATTACAAAATAACCATAATATATAATTTACTGATTTTTTTTCAGGCAATTACATGTTTCAATCGTTTATCGTTTCTGTTTCGTTATCCGTTATCCGTTTTCAATCGTTTGTCGTTTAGTGATATGTTATCCGTTAACCGTTTCAATCGTTTATCGTTTACTGATTTTTTAACTGTTATTCGTTTCAACCGTTTATCGTTTACCGATATGTTATCCGTTATCGATTTCAATCGTTTTTTGATGTGCTTAACGTTATACTCATAACGTTATAAAAACGTTTTGAAGCCCTGCTTGAAACAGCTAGGTATAAATCTGCTGAAACGATAAGTCCGTCTCGCTATATATATAGATACTCTGGTTGTAAAGCAAAATATTTATTTGATAATCGGTAAAAATGTACATACTATATTTATATAAACGTTAATAATTAATTGGGCAGATAAACTCAATCAATGTATCAATAACGTAATTTATTAATGTGGATATTATTAAGCTATCAAGAGGTCCTACTCTCTCACCCACTTACATGGTGTCCTGTAACCTAGTCTATCTCACTAATGAATCACGATTTCGATTAAATACATAATTGGTTGACCAAAATGGCGTTATTGGAACACGAGTTCCTTTGCGGCTTGCCGTTTTTCAAAAGATAATACCTGGATATAGACTGATTATTGGAGGCGATTGGCAAAGGAACTTGATATGTCTTGGGTGTGATCGGTGCCTCAGAACAAAGTAGACATGGATTTTCAACGTCAGAATGGCCACTTATCGGCCCTGAATTCTCGGAAGTACTTGTTTGTGTTGAATTCAGCAAAGCCCAAAAACCGTGAAAACAGCCGTTTGTATAGGATTTGTCCGGTGGATGCATCTGGCAGTGTTGACTGATGCAAGACGGTACCCGTGAAATCCAAATAGATGTTTAAATTTTTATTAAAAATACGAAATAAAATACATCATTGAGAGTAATATTTTAAACACTGTTGTAACTTGTATTCAACTACTTGGGAGAAGTTTTTCTGTTTTTTTTTTTTTTTATTAATATTCAAAATATTGAGTGTAAATGAAAAATACAAAAGTTTAAAATTAAAAATATAAAACAAAAGTTTTTTATAAAAACTTAAACTATTCTCTAAGTTATTGTAAAGTACTTAAAAACTCAATATTTTGAGAAAAACACTATTTTATTACACTTATTTAAAATAATTAATTAGTTTTAATTTGATTAAAGTTTGAAGTTGATGGAACTTTTAAACAATAAATACGATAAAATATAAATAACTAATAACTAACAAAAATATGGCTCATTCAATTTAAAATATTTTAATGCATGCAAAAGTACTTAACCGTTGTACATAGTTAGTGTTATATTTATTGTTTAATTGGTTTATAAGATATCTTAGCTAAAAATTATATTTTAGTTTTAAAATGTCATCCTCTCGATCAAAAATGTAAGATCTGTTTTGTTGGTTAAATATAAAATTAAAATATATTATAATATTTTATTTGTAAGATAATGATTTGTATATTATGATAATTTTCTAAATATTATTATGTCACGCTGAATAAAAATTACCCCTCGTTGTTCACAAAATTCAAAATATCATATTGTATCATAATCCCTATACAGTCTATCCCGGCGAATTAGTTCATAAGAAATAGAATAAAAATGTTTTTGTTGTTAGGAAGATGGCTTGAAGGGTTCTTTTTAACGAGTTTGGATATTTATTTAGAGCTTTTGAAAACAGTTAAAATGAAATCATTTAGGTTTGGTTATTTTTTTTTCTTTTAGCAGACTACAAGTACACACAGACTTATGAATATACATATATACATAGGTAAATATATTTTATTATTATTATTCAAGAAGCAGCTATAAGTATTTGTTGACAGTGAAATGACTATTACTCCATTGGAATTCGTTATCTTTAAAATGATTGTTCTTCTTCAAAATTAAACTAATCCACCATGCTGAACTTAATTAGCTTCGTGTCAACTTAGATTATTATATTTTCTGAAATTTCAGTAGAAATCGAAAATACGTATTTTGAGTCGATTGATGCAGATTCCGCAATCAAATCAAATTATTCTAATACTTATCTGTATAATTTAAAATCGACACCTCTTACATCTTGTATTACGAATAAATGATTTATCGACAGGCATAAACCTCATCAAATAAATCTGAAAGAACTTTTACGACATCAAACGAAAAATATCGAATTATCACTTATAACTAAAATTAAGCCATACAATTTTCTGTCAGTTGAACATTGAAATATTAAATAATACGACGTAGGTATGTCTTGGAGTTTGTTTTAAATAAAAATAAAATGGTTAGATGGTATCTACCTATCAATAATAAACAAAATTAATGTATAATATTGTGGAAAAAATAAAACTACCTATCATATTAATTCTTCTTCTGTGTAAGTTATACAGTTTCTAAGTTAATTTTATACTTTGTTGAAATACTTACTATGAATATTATGATATAAAAATTTCAATGAGGTTTTTTTCCGAGTACTATTTGGAGAAATTCAAAATGCCTGTAATTATACACATAATAGATTGATTAAATATTAAGTTTAATTGTTACTTTTTCGACTTTCTAATAGTAAGTATAGTAAGTACCTACTCAAAACAATTAAATAAACATCTTAGAGAGCTTTGTTGAAATTTATTTTTCGAAGTACAATTTTCATCATTGACTTTAAATTAATAATACATAATAAAATACCACCATCCTGAACTAGAGAGCGAAGCAAAACAGGAATAGTACTAATACTTGGGGTAATAATAACTCATTTGATATTTATATTTTTTTTTTTTCATCAATATTAGCCGTATAAGATATTTTTAGATTCTGAGTGGAACGATGAATGTATTGATTTTACAATGATGTGTGTTTTTTTATTTTCTTATTTTTGTGTTTGTCATCACCTTTTAGGACAGTAAAAGTGCTTGGATTTTCTTCATCAGTACCTTTTCTGATAGGAAAGTAAATCTAGTTGGTACTTTGGGGGGTCAAAAGTAAAATTTTTCCAATAGTTTTCAAAAGCGCCGTGAAAAACAAAAGAAAAATTAAGGAAAAACGGGAATTTTTACGTAAAATCTGTTTTCGAGAAAATTGATTTTGGTTTTTGGTGTAACTTTAAAACGAACGACTGTAGATACATGAGATTTTCACTGGTTGTTTATATTTCCATTTTCTATACATGATACAATTTTAAAAATATTTTGATTTGTTTTGAGCTGTTTACGGACAATTTCAGTTTCAAATTTAATTAGTTTTTTTTTCTATGAATGTCAATAAAACTTTATTTATTGAGTAAAAATATTAAAAATACAGAATTTAGAACAGTTTAAAAACATTAAACTTATTTTACCTAGTGGGACCAATATGCCACTCGAGGTACAATACAGCAATGTTTACGATTTAGTAAAACTTGCAGATTTGACGGTATATTCTAATAATAATAACATTGTTTTTATTTTAAGTATTCCACTAGTGTATCAACATGTTTTAAGTTTGTATAATTTAATACCACTTCCAGTGTGTATTACAGAAAATAAAAAGAAATGTATGTATATTAAACCTAAGCACGATTTTTTAGCTGTAACTAAATC
>NC_042494.1:56865570-56899457 GCF_005508785.2 Acyrthosiphon pisum
TTACGATGACATTTGAAAAATATTAAAAATCCTTAGTCACAGTTTTTTTTTATTAGCATTTAAAGTTTAAAAATTTACAAAATATGGAAAAATCACAAAAATTACCTAATTAATTTAAGTTTATAATTCGTAAAAATTTTTCTTTTTAGAACTAAGATTTTAAAACGTAATACAAGATTCCTTATAGGATAATCTACCTTTATCAAAAAAAAAATGTCTATAAGAAACTCAAATTAAATTTTTATGAGCGTTTGAAATTCATATTTTTATGACATTTGATATTCACTCGATTTCTCATGTGGCGATTTCCTTATTTTGTTGTAATACAAAAACGAATAACTGTAAATACATGAAAATTTCACTGAATGTTTATATTAGCATTTTCTAAACACCATACAATTTTGAAAATATTTTGACTCTTTTTGAGCTGTTTACGGCCAATTTCAGTTTCCAATTTAATTAGTTTTTTTTATTATGAATGTCAATAAAACTTTATTTTTTGAGTAAAAATACTTGAAAATTTAATACAAGGCTCCTGATACACTGGTAAAATAGCAATTGAAAAATATTAAAAATACATAGGCACAATTTTTTTTTATAAGCATTTGAAGTTGAAATTATGACAAAATTTATCAAATTTAAAATTGAATAATTATTTTGTTGTTAAAAATTTAAAAAATGTTTGACTTTTATATCTAAGGATTGAAAATTAAAAAAAAGATTCCACGTAAATATTTAATTCTGTTACCAAAAATTCTAAGAAATTCATAAGCACAGTTTATTTTTATAGTAATTTTAAGTTCAAATTTGGACGAAATTACATATTAAAAAACCTGGAATAACTATTTTAGTTATTTATGTTGTGATTGTATAATATTATTTGTGGGTACTTGAAACTTCTAAAGTATACTATTATATATCTATGATGGTACCATGGTTTGTTGTTGATGTATAACGCGTTATCTAATGGATATTATGATATGATTAATTTGAAAATTATTAATAATACTATAGATAAGTATACCTAAATATGTATGTCTAATATCTAGACTGACATACCGTCTCAACTCAGAATCGTTTTTCTTATACAGTGATATTATATCATTGAATTCAAATTTAATACTATCCATTATACAGTGACCCACTTGTAACCTACCGTATAGCAGAGCGACATCCACTTACCCACCTTTTTTAATGAATAAGACTATAGCGGTCTCCATCAACCAGAATCTGTTATAAAAATAATGCTATTCAAATTGCATAATATATTTAAAATAATAAATTTGGTGATATTTATTTTTAAATTTATATCGTCTGGCCAAAATGGTTCTAATTGTATTTTATTTAACATTTTACATATTAGTATATTACAATGAACAATGGACATATTATCAAAAATCGCTATTATTAAAAATTTAGATTATATTATAATTTATATAGATTATAACATATATATATTTTATAGTATAGTAAATTTTAGTGGGATAGTCTTTACTTTTTGAACTTTAATAATTGTATGCTTTTGTAAATAATCTAAACTATGTGGCTCACTCTATTGATGAACTTTCAACTTTAAGATACAAGCCAGGATGCTAAACAAGGTGGCGCTGAGTTCATAAATAATAGTTATTTTGCAGCTTTTACATAATATTATTTTAAATCAAAATGATCTGATGTTAATTTATTATATGTTATACAATAATATTATATTATGTTAGATTACACAAAATAAAAAAAAATGTATCATGGCCCTAGGATTTCTGCAAGGAAAATCGAGGAATCATAGGGATTTTTTTGGATATAGTGCAGTGGAAAAATATCTAGTAGAATGCTAAATTTAATGAATAAGCTATTATAAATTAGTTTGTGTTTCAGTTATAGTAGATTATCTATGTAAAAATTAAGAAATAGTTACAAAATATTTTTCTCTTATGATTTAATTTAATTTATTTTTTATTTATATTAGGTATCGGCAAATATGGCCATTAGAATTTTTTAGGGGGGCTACGGTTAGTTGAGGAACATGTGTATGTGAGGCGTGGTCACCCATCCGGGAACTTGCAACGTCGGCTGATGCTTGACCTCAGAACACGTTAGTGACTAGCACTATGCCACATTACTACATCAAGCAGTAAGCACCTTATGTTTTTATAGTATGATTCTTAAACTAACTTAATTTGTATGTAGGTAAAAGTTATTTTGGTTTAACTTTGTATATTATTGATTGAGTTATACAGAAAACTTACTTTTCATTTTACCGTAAAATCGGGAAATTAAGTAGTCACACTAACGTTGCTATATTTAAAAGAATTATTTGTCTTTTTCTAAATATTATAAAATGTAATCAAATACAGACAGAATACTTTGAGCTTTAATAAAATAACATATTATAGTATCCTACAATAATTAAGGTCCACGAATAATATCGTTGATACAATAAAGAAGAAGAAACCTCTTTTGATTTTCTTATAGAAGTAATGGTGGTGTAAGATTTATCTTTATTTATTTATGACCTCAGTTTCTGAGTTAACGTTTAAAGTTGTGACGAATTTCGGTAGTAGATAGCGCTGTAAGAATATGCTCAAAAATATTATATTACGTTAGTATTGTTTCATAGACTTGGGTTAGCTTTATTACTTATTACTCAATTGTTTTAGGTATAAGTGTTTAGGATTAAATTGTTTAGAATATAATATATAATAGAATAAGAATAATAAATAAATAATAGAAATTTTCTGTTTTTATATTATAAACGTAAACCGTCAGTAACTTTATACAATTTAAAATGCTTCAAACCTAGTTAATTTTTGAACAGGAGATTTATATTGGACGATTTATCATATTTTATAATCTATAAAATGTCTTGTTACGTTGTATCATAACACAAATCAAATCAATATTTTCAAAATTGTATACCTATAAAGGCCTTTTCCTACTGTTAAAATTACATAACCTTACAAATAATAAATCTACAATAATCGATACTTGAAAACTTTTCATACACACATCATATTAACGATAAAAACAAAATATATACCTTTAATACGGTTTTTATTAATAATTTATTAAGATATTTTAGACTATAAAACGTTAATAGTTAATATAAAACTCACGAGACTGAGCGTAGTTCTGTATAGTGCTTTTTTGGTGTGAACCATTGGCTAAAAATTGATCGTAAGTAATACATTTCTCCGTAATGTATTTGTTACGCGTAGTAATAATCGTCTAATAGACCAAAACTGTTTCAACTTTTTTTCGGTAAATATATTTTATAATTTAAAAATATAAAAAAATATGGTGTTTCACTATTTAACGCATAGAAGTGCATGATGTATTTTTGAAATCATTCTGAACAATATTATAAACAGAGTTATAGCCAATTTAAGTAGAAATTTTTCTAGCGTATTTTCAACATTTTGTTAGATATTATTATTGCCGGCGTCCCGCATTACAATGCACTATTGGCGGAGGACCCCCAATACCATTATCACATAATATGGTACCTACCAATATTTTACGCGCATGTCGCCATAGATATTAATAATATATTCTTCAATGTCAATGATGTCACCACGGTGTTTGCCCCCCACAACGTCATTCTCGAACACACATTCACTCTCAATCATGATAATATCGTATTATTAAAATTTAAAAACACGTATTTCTGGTCGTGTACTCGACTGTAACTACCATACTAAATTTACGTAAGTGTTTTAAAAAAAAAGTTATTACTTATATTATAATAATAATTAATATTCTACCTTAGAACGCGTTTTTGCTTATTTATAATCGCGTAAAAATACCTTGCAAATAATAAGGTATTGACAGAAAATGAGTGATATCCCAACGAAAACGTTGAGTATAAAAAAAACTTCTCTAAAAGTTGTGATATACTTTTATAGGTAAGTTTTTGAACTATAGTTATAATTTATGTTAGATTAGTCTGCTAAATAATTGAACATAGCTTGGCTACTTAAGTTAACAATTTAAAAAGTAAGTCAGCGCATTTTGGTGGTGGATGTTTGTACATCGTCCCTTCGGGCCTCGGACAGTGTAATTTTACTATATTTGATTTGAATGCAATGATTGCATTCGATACAAAACGATTCTGAGCAGATAAGGGTTTTTTTTTAAATTTAATTGTATTCGTTACTATGGTGATAAGCAAAGTGTTTAAAAATAGCTCAAAAATGCCTAAAATTTTCAGAAATTTAAACCGTGAGGAACAAAATCCAAAATACAACAAAAAAGATCTCTTTTCATTTTTCATTTGAAGCAATATTTCTGGTAGAAGTTGTCGTCCGTAATTATTTAATATTATAAAATGGTGAAATCGTACGTTTTTCTCTTTTAACCGCTTTTATTTCGATTAGCGTTTCGAAAATCGAAAAATGACTCCTTTAAAGTACTAGCTCAAGAACATTACCTTTCAGAAAAGATGCTATACTTGATACTTTTGAGCAAGTTTAGAGGGAGAAAAAGTGTTTACAGAATAAAAATAAAAATAAATAAACATCATTGTAAAACCAATACATTCCTCGCTCCGCTCAAAATCTAAAATACGAATAAGCATAATGAATACAAATACTTAATAAATAATAAATTCAATTCAATAACAAATAAATAATAATGTAGTCTACTGTCATTAAAATAGGTAGTGAATTACTAATCAAATGTTTTAAAGTCGCCAAGCTAAGTTCAATTATTTGGGATATTTCAACAAAATTATACCTATAGTTCAAAGACTTAGCTATAAAATTATATCATGACTTTGAGAGCCGTTTTTTTATACATAGCGTTTTTTATACACGGAGTTTGGCAGAGCGTTTTTGTTGGGATATAATATACGATGATACTCTGCTGAAATAATCCTTTTTGAAAATTAGTTTAGTTAAATGTCAAAATCAAACTAATTTAGAGTCAAGAGGCTTTTATATAAAAATTAAATTAAAATTAATTAAAAAGGTTGTGTAATTATGTCGCGCGTAATGAATTTTTTAACAACATTTTAGTTATATAAGCATTGCATATTTATAATAGCTCGTCGCCAACACCTTTAATGAAGTTTATTGGTGTTGTAGACTTAAAAATTGCCAGAGAAAATAATGTTCAACCAATTTCTACCCAAACTCTACAAAAACCAAATATTCTCTCTTGACCTTTTATTTCCTTTCATAGTTGGTGGAATTTTATTTAAACAATAAAACCACCCATTTCTTTATAAAATCATCGAATGAAAACGCCTCTCTAATAACTCTTTCAGAACTTATATTGATTAGATGATTATAGAATTGGTTTGATTAAATTGACACCGTGAAAATTCCATAATGTCAGATAATATTGTGAAGGATTGAAAAACAAAAACCGGATTAGGTATAAGTATAAGATCTGTGTTAGTTGAAACGTACGAATCCCTCAATTTTACTAGTAAAAATTGTCAACAGACATATTATAACAGACTAGGTATAATAAAGATACATAATTGTAAAACAAATTAATTCAATTGCTTGGATTCCGAAAAGGTCATCAGGCAATCTAAAAACGTATTACAATATCGCGAAGGTAGTGAATATATTGTTGTCCTTTGAATAGTCTCAACAGGTGAGTTAATATTTATAGCCCAACTAGCGGTTGTCTGAATGTTTTCATAACGTAAACGCAACGCCGTTTGAACAAAAGACGACTATTTATGGGTTACGGACAGAATATTAAATGCATTTTAATACTCGCCGAATTGGACGAAACAAAGACTTTGGTGGTTTTTATTCAGTTCAGTGAAATTAATTTTGCATACACAGATGGACGCGATATTTTGCTTTTGAAGCATAATAATACATATACCTACTTAATATATGTAATCATTAATTAGTATGCAAATTACTTAAAACCAATTCCGTTGATTGAAATTTACTCATCGGCCACTTGTAGGCAGACATAATAATATATTCATTTACCAAGTAGGTTACCATAACATTTTAAAATAGTAATGCGTCCATATGATGAACATTGCATTGCTACAGTATATTATTATAATTAAAAATAGTACCTTCGTCTAATATCAATATAAACATACAACAAATATTTAAGTTTAAGGACCCGCTCAATTCAATGGTACTTTCAATGGTACTTTGTGTGTAAGTGCAACAAGATGTGATCGAAGTAGCCATTCGCTCGTTGATTCCATCATGACTCGAAATAATTAGATTTTAATTATTCTGTCAGTGCCTCTACACTTTACCTAGCTGTAGTTATCCCTTATACGTTAAGAGTTAGGATTAGATAATTGCGCCAATAACATATGTATTAACATACAAATTTAAACTGATTACGAAACTTCTAGATTTGTATAAATGTAAATAAATCCATAATATTTGTTTAGCAGTATATTATAATCATAATATGCATTCGTGATTAAAATTATAACTACTGTAGTATGACTAATATTAAAATGTATGTGAAAACAAAAATAACAGGTCGTAGAGCGATAAATTAAAGCTCTGGTCATTTTATTTTTAGCCACATGGTTCATTTGAAAAAATAATAAAGTAGATAAAGATATAAAGAAATTAATTTATGTAAAAAAAAAAAACTGTTACTCTCGTGGAGTATAAAAATATTATTTTTATTTATATTTTCTATAAAAGCAATGATGGTATGCGTTACATTATAGTATACCTAAATAATAATATATATATTTTTTTCAATTTTTGTTATAGAATATAACCGTATTATAGAAGTTTTTCCAAGGCATATGAATAATTCAACGAGGTTTATTAATCAATTGGACCATAAGCTCTGTTTATTTTAGTTTATTTAATGCTTTTCGATACAGTAATTTACAATGGATAATATATTTTATGACAAAGAAAAGAATCACAATTCTGCTTTCGCTTAAACATGATCTTTTCGGTATCCGTGAGGGTCATGATGGCGTACTCTGGCATCGAAAACAGTTCATCGTCTTAAAACGCATGTCATAATCACTGACAATCTGCGGCGTATTTAAGAATTGTTATTGGGAGGGGATGAGCTATTGAATAGCATAGGTACGTAAAATTCTGGGGCTTTGCTAACCTTTTAAGGTTTCCAAAATTTGTTCACTAAATGCTGTGCGATTTACACTTTAAACACCATATAAGTTGTACATTATTACACCAATTAATCATTATTTTTAGTGAATAACAATAACTCATTGATTATTATTAATTAGTTCTAAAATGAATTTCAATTTTTAATTTACATTCAAAAAATATTCTTTGAGTTTGACTCTTTAATAATTATCATCCTACTATCACCACTAATGTCCAGTGTCCACTAATACAATAATACATTTAGTACAAAAACAATAGTATCATAAATATTTATTTTTTCTATAATAATTATTAATTGGAACATATAAAAATATAAATAATTATTGTTTATTTAATAAATTGAATTCCTAATTTCAGACTTACGTACTTTAGTACTTATACTTTCATAGTTTTCACTTATAATACAAAAATACTAAAATATAAAATAAATACGAATGTTGTTTTTCTAAACAAATAAGACAGCTGATAGCATGATTACGTGGAATATACTAGACCAGTGTTTCTTAAGTCCACTTTTATTGTGGAACCCCTACTTTGTTTCAATAGTCATTTTTAGTGTCATTTTAAGAAAGTATAAAAGACAAACGGGACTACCAAATTTTAATTTTAATGAGAGTTCCGAGGAACCTTAAAGTGATCTCCGCAGAACCTCAGGGTTTTGTGGAACACGGTTTCAGAAACGCTGTACCAGACCATTCCATGATATAATAATATTATATTGATTTTAATCTAAAAATATCTGGTTTTTATATTACAAATTTACAACTACTGTTCAGTAATGAGTAGGTAATACACCAGGTCCTGTGTCCTGCAATCCTGCTGGTGCATCGAGTGCGGCCCATATATACAACAGCTACTACAACTGGCTACAGCACGATAGAATATGAATCGGATAGAAATCGCACGAACTCAACATAGCGGAATTTCAGTGGTGTAATAACAGACTATTAATTACCTTTTAACTGATTTTTTTTAAACTTTATTTACAAAACTGAAAAATACATTAATATAGTAAATACTGAACACAATTTATAGTGTCTAGATAATATATATATATACTTACTTTCTAAAATAATAGAAAAAAAAACCAAGGGGGGAATTGATCCCTAACCCTTCCCCTTCCCCGTAAATACGACGCTGCTGACGAGGGACTAAAATATAATATAATACGATTAACCACTCACGGTGGGGTTAAGTATGGTATAGACGTTTTTAAATATTATTTTTCGGATAATAAATATAACTCCGTGGAGGGGGTTGGGTGGGGGTTGAGGTAGACGTAAAAACATAATATTGATAGTATTCATATTGATTTTGGTTTGCGTTTGCTGTTGTGAGATAATATGTATTTTAATTAGGCATGCTATTTGTTATACTGCTTATAATTATTTATAACTATATTTTGTCTATATATTGCGAATACGATACATTTTATTTTTATATAGATACTATTACTGAATACAAATAATATGTGTGCTTGCAGGACAGTTTCTGACATTTTGAAGTTAGCTAAAGCCTAAAAGTTTATATCCTGACTCGGGGGCCCATATTTTATAGCTGTTGTCTTTAATATTAAAATTTATTCGTTTCAAAAATATGTGATTATATAAAAAAATATAACAAAGTTATTTCGTGTTATTACAATATAACGTATCATATGTACAACGTTTTACATTGTGAACCATCGCTTATAATAGAAGAACCCCCATGAGCCGAAACAGTTTAAAAGCAATTTGCTCATTAGTCAATTTGGTAATAAACTAATTCAATAATTATTTAAGTAATGTGTCATTGTACCGGGTCACCTCAGGAGAAAACCGATATTTTTGTACATTGACAAAGTACACTTATTAGTTGTATATATAATATTATATTATGTATTTTCATGATTTTCTATTGAGTAGGATGAGTAGGTATACCTATCCTGATTTCACCAGTGTGCATTTTTTTTTTTGTCACAAATTCATCGGTATATACGCTACATAGGTGTATCTCAGTTTTAGTGTCCTTCACGGACAAATTAGCGTCAGTAGGTATACCTAGCTTTATGAAATAATTCAACCTAGATGGGCAAACGCAAGTCGCGGATTGGATTTAGCACTTGGTATATTTTTTTAACATGGTTTAAACTACTTATACTATCTAAACTTTTCTGACATCTCTAAAAACAATCTTTGTATTTTGGTGCCTATGTTATATATTTAAATTTAATTTTGCTGAATAGGTTGCTCCACTGTTGCAGTCTTACAACCTTTTATTTTCCTCTTTAGGGGTTGAATTTCCAAAAATCCTTTCTTAGCGGACGCCTACGTAATAGCTATCTGTATGCCAAATTTCAGCCAGATCCGTTCAGTGATTTGGGCTGTACGTTGATAGATCATTCAGTCAGTCACCTTATCATTTTATATATATTTAATTTAATTTAATTTAATATCAGTAAAGATTGCTAGGCTTCACTGAGTTTAAAACTTTGTTTATAGTGAGATAATAGTTGTTGTTGTAAATAAATGTACCTAAAATATATCAACACTGTTAAATGTAATAAATTGCGCTTGTATATCTTATATTGGATATAATACCGAGTTAAGGGATAACAAAAAAATAAAAATAAAGGAATACCTTCAACAAACAATTGCTTATCGTTATTTGTCTTAGTAGGAAGGGCTCAAATAAAAGAAAGAGGCCAAAAATACCGTAGCACCAGATGAAATTCAAGTCTGCACACGTCTATGTGTGATGGATATTTGATCGACTATAGTGTGTATATATTGTAACCGATCTTCTATATCATGCAAATAATACTTTTAGGGTGCATAACAATTTCTCGAGATACCTATTATTTTTCATGAAAATTACAAAAACCTGTAAGAAACGGCGAAAAAATCATAATTTATTCTACTTCACAACAATATCCACTCTTGTGTTTGTTTGTTTACGAACTGATTTACATTTAGAATATTGTTGTATTTTACGTCTCAAATTATATGTTATGTTAATTTACTACCTACGTAATAATTATATAATAATATTGCTATGCACATATAGACAGGTCATACGTATCTAATAATCAAAGTTATTTGTTAGTAGGTATGATTAATTAGAGTGCTCTCGTGTTCATCAACAACTATTATTACGGTGGAATTAACGCAGTTCGTGGAACTCAGCGTAATGGGTTTATTATTATTTTAATGTCTTATAAATATTGCTAATTTATTGATCGGACAAGGTTTATGTGAATTTTATGATAATTAAATAAAAAAAACTTTCAACATATAATTATAAATTTTTCTCTTGATAAATAAGTTATTTAAGTTTTATTGTTGACAGAAATGTTAACCAGTATTGGTATATACATATATGATATAATATAAATATAAGTTTATTGGAAGTTGGTTGTAATTAAAGTGGTCACATGAAAGAGAAAAACAATATTGTGCCGTACGTGGTAAGAATCACTATAAACTAGGAAAAGCCTCTGTTTAAAATTTAATTTAATTATTAAATATATTATTTTTTAATAACCGCGTTCAACATAACACTAATTGTTGACGATTTAATATTGCATCTTCGTTGTTTTTTTTAGTTCTTATAACCATTCAACGGCACATTAAAAATGCGTTTAAATAGGTATATTCATGTTTCTTGTTTTTAATTTTTAGCGATAATCCCACAATTCAAAGTATACATACATGTATCGTAAAACATTGGTTTGCCGTTGCCGTACACCCCTGTTACATATTAATCGCCTTATTTAATTTACAGATTATATAATGTGTTGCTTTATACAGAGTGATTCACCACGCATGCTCAGCACTGAATCCAATGTATCTTATTAATTTACCATATACCTATGCATTTCAAAAGATACATTGGGCTTGAATAGCGTGGTGAATCACTCTGTAAAAACACGAAACGATGAAACTACACAATATTATGATCTCCAAATTGAACAAGGTTTTAATAATAATATGTAAATATGATATAATATAATAATATGTGTTCAACAATAGTGCGCTATTGTATTTTGTTTCACGATACATGTACCTATGTTTATTCTGAACAATTACAGTTGTATTGCTATTATAATTGAAAACATGAACCATTATGCATGCCTATACATTTTATTCCTACTGAGTGAATTTATAACGACCCGTTGAATAGTTAAAAAAAAAAATAATACCAACAGGCAATACGAAATTGTCAACAATTATTGTGTTTACTCACAACGAACTCGGTTATTAAAAATATTTATTAATCAAACTGTACACAAAGACCCTTTTCTGTAATTATTCTTCATTCTCGCCACGTATTGTGGCAATGTGCTATGTTTTTCTTTTCCATTTGCCCACATTAATTACTATCTACTTTCATAATATTATACAATACACATCAATACCGCTTGACATTTCGTTAAAATGAAAACTGTAGAAACTCATTTTTTTAGATTGATGTTTAGAGCTTAAAAGTGTTTTAGCCTTTATTTAATTGTCATTTGTTACAGATTATTCGCATAAATCTTGTCCAATCGTTTTTTATACAGAATTATTCGCCGCCCATGCTCAGTAGCCAGTATTTTTGAACTATGCATCCGTTTATATTCTGACTTTAGAATATTATGTAAGTTTAATCAGGGACAATATTTTAAGTAAAATTAATATTGCAAAATTGGATGTCTAACAGCTTTTTTCGTTTGTGTACAATGCACTTCATAAAAATATCTAACCAACTAACTCGTATGATGCAAATAAAAAACGAAACACAGTTTTACCAATCAAGTAAAAATATATTTAGTTTTATTTCAAAATCAGGATCTATATGGTTATAATCTGCTCGAAAGGTGAATATAATTCATTAATTCTTATCTAATTTATAAAACTAATTAAATTACATAATATAGGTACATAATATAGTTAAGATTTTGTTGACTATTTTCAAGTTTTTTTCAAAAATAGTTCTTTGATATACTGTAAAAAAGCACCAAAGGTTTAAAATATAGTAGAAATTATTGAATTTTAACTATTAAAACTACGAGTAACTTAAAGGTGCCATCATAAACATTGTAGACATCATATTTCATTTTTATTTATTTCTTAGGTTGATATATTTTTATTCGTTCTTAAAATGTTCTGTCAATACAATACAATACAATTTATGTAATCACTGGAGTTTTAATTGTTTTGAATAATTATTAATAATATTTCTTTATATTGTGTTATATTATATATATATATATGATACGTATACACAGCTATACAGATAACAGTATATTTTTCATTGTAAAAACTGTATACAAAGGCCTACAGCTGTTGATTTATGCCATGATTCATAATAAAAATAAATTCTTCAGACCACATTATTTTGTATACAATATACACAAACTTATCATTATGTAATTTAGAAAGTGTTAAAAGCACCAACGTCAAATACGTACTTTTTGCCAGTCGTTTAACGTGTGTTCGTTTTCAAACCACATATTATTAAGTAAGTTTAAATCCATAAACAAAACATGAGAAAAAATTTAAAATAATCTGTGTACAAAACGAAAAAAAAAACAATATTTTAATAAAGGTACAAATAAACAAAAGTTAAAAGAAGAAAGTAAAACGAAGATATGAAAAAGTAACGAAAAGAACAAAAGTTTATAAAACTAAAATTCAATAAGATGTCGAAAATTAATATCAGCTGTCTGAACATTACCACACCTATCCTGCGGCGGAGAAAAGCTGCTTTATACTTAGGGTCTTATACTTTTATTGAATTTGCATATATGTTACACAAATACATATGTATATAATATATATGAACGAAAAAAAAGAACAGCTAGATATAAATCCGCTTCACAATAAAATAAACTTCAATCTTATTTTTTGAGATCTAATATACTTTTCATTTCTTTGGTTTTTTCAAGTTGACATTGATATATTCTGTATTTTTACAACATTTAATGTCAGTTTAATATACATTTTTTACTAACAATTAATTTTCTCTGTAAATTACAATGTTTAAATTCGTCACAAGTTCTCTTAAAAAAAATTATCTCACATTTCGTTAATTTGAATATAATATTGTAATATTTATCTATTTGAGTAAAACAAAACAATAATATTATATAATATACGATAAAACAGTTTAGGAATAAAATATAATTGTATTGGTTAGTCAATCTAAAAAAAAATAAGATACTTATATAAAAGTAATCACTATAATAGGTAAATAATATAATTATTAGGTAAGACTTGTTTGAATCTGGTGATACTATTACATGAATATAATATAAACAATAATCATACATAATAGGGGACGGAGTGGCTGAGCGGTCTAAATCGTCGGTTGCGACACGCACCGACGCCTGTTCAAAACCTCGGCCACGGGCGGCATGATTCTTCGGGCAAGTCACGGTGTCCGGAGAGAAGTGGCAGATACCTACGGGTGCCCACTAAAAAATCTGCCAAACTGTGTAAACGTGTTTAAACCTACAGTACCCTCCCACACAGTTAAAAACCACCCGATGGCCTGAGTTGCCGCGGGTTGATTAATAATAATCATAAATTATATATTATATTAAAATTTATAATAATATATTTTCAATACATATGTAATAGTATAGGTATTATACTAATCCATATTTCCATACAGAATTAAAAATTACAACCATACACAAATAACAGGTAAGTCTCGTATTGAGTTCTTAAACCACTTTCATAAATAAACTAGCTACTCTCAAAATCCCCCGGGATCCCCGAGAAAGCTAAAAATTAATCGTTGACATACTGACATGTTATGTTGAACGATTAAAAAATATATAAAAATACAATAATAAAATTGTCACCACTAGTTTTATGATTCAGTCAAGATATTCAATGCTCGGGTGTAGATATATTCATTAACCAATTACCAAGTATTCTTATTTCTTATTGTAGGTGCCCTAGGTTACAGATCGTATACATCTGCAACAAGAAAACCAATCAATATATATAATTATTCATTATTTTTTATTTTTTGTTTTTAATTAGTTTTATTCGGGGATGGAAAACGTTTTTGATTATTACGTTTTTGATTAATGTTTTTAAAAACGTTATTTTTCTTTATTGTTTTTGATTAACGTTTTTAAAAACGTTATTTTCCAATTGTTTTCAAATAACGTTTTTTGACAATATATTTTTTTTAAATATTATATTCTTATAACTTATAACTTTTAAGTTATAATAGTAACGCGCAATATAGAAATGCACTTAAAAGTTGAAAATTAAAATTAATTATCATATATATATAAAAAAAAAAAAACAATATTATCAAAAACAATATAGGTATATAATATTCTTATAACTTATAACTTTTAACTTTTAAGTTATAATAGTAACACGCAATACAGAAATGCACTTAAAAGTTAAAAATTAAAATTAATTATTCTTAGTATTTAAATTTTAAATCAAAATTATAATTTTTATAAAAATTAGAAAATTCAAAATTTCTGATTTCAAATTAAAATATTTTTTAAATTAAAGATGTGAAAAACAAGTGAATATTTTTTCAAAAATTTTTTTTCATGGTATAATTTAATAATGTATTATACTATAATTTATTTTCATTTTCGTTTTTGATTTCGTTATTAAATTTTTTTCGGTTTTTGGGATTTTTCGGTATCGTTTTTCAGTTGTTTTTTGTTTTTATTTTTGTTTTATTAATTGTTTTCGTTTTTAATTTTTTTTTATTTTTCGTTTTATTAATTGTTTTCGTTTTTTGTTTTTTTCCGTTTAATAATGTTTTTTGAAATCGTTTTCCATCCCTGGACTTTTATTACACAATCTGTAAATATATTAGTTTTACAATAAGCGTAAGTGTTGTAATAGATTAATAAATAGGGACTGACGACTTGAGCGGAGAATCCATCCAGTGATGGAACTTCTTGGAGTTGTGGATGGGTTTTATTCAGTCAGGAGGTCCCGTATTCATTATTTAAACGCATAATGTGTCAACCCTTACGTGTAATGTACATCTATAATTACTATTATATTACGTAATGCAAATATTTTATAAAATTCCCTGTTTTATAAAATGTTGCGTAATAAATCACATTGCCAATAACAATGGATCCAACAACGTTCGTTCTGTTAAATAATTTGAAGCAATTTTTTTTCCATTTCTAATTTATATGTACACTACAGTTTTGTACACTGTACAATGAATTTTTTATACTTATATTATGAATTCTATTCCACGTGTACCTACCTACATGTCTTACTCATACATAATATTAATAGCATATAGTTAAAATATGAGTTTTCTTGAATTGCCTTGTTGATCTTAGAGTGTTTTTTATAGGTTAAATATAAGTTGTATATACATTCAAGGTGATATTTATTGAATACAAAAAAGCTGATAGCTTATTTCAAAACACTCTATTTAAAATTATTCAAAATTCACTTCATATTATTTTGAAATGGTTTGAATATTAAAATGAATTATTATTTAATTAGTTACCTTGTATGTATGTATTAAAATTAAAAATGTATGTATGTATGTAGGTATGTATGTATGTATGTATGTATGTATGTATGTATGTATGTATGTACCTATGCATGCATGCATGTATTAAAATTTAAAATGTATGTATATATGTATGATATTAAGAATTTTATAAACCATCCTGGTTGGAGATAAATCTATACAACCGTTGAACCGAGTAAAGTTGAGTGTAGTTCATGATGTAAACTATATAGGTATATGCTACGTAGAATACCACCGAGCAAAGTCATATTCCATAGATATGCGAGCAGCGTATTTCATGAAAACTAAGGTATACAATTTTAAGCTGGAATTACGTTATGATGGAATATATGTATACGATTGCTAATGGTTAAAATTGCTGTCATTCAGAAAAATATTGTTAAACTGTTTTATACAGACATTCGTGTAATCATGTGACATAGCTATTAATAACAAGCTCATTTTATATTCAAAGGAAATGTAGGTACATAGACTAAAAAATTATTGAGGAAATTTTTAAAAGATATTCTCTAATTAATAAAACTCTGTGTAACACTGGTGAAATATTACAAATCAAATTATAGCATAATATTATTTAGTTTATGCTTCAATATGATCATAATATTATGACACTGATCATTAGGTAAAAAGCTAAAAAGAGTCACAATATTCTGAAAATATTATACTATGTATAGAAAATGCTTATATAAAACATATATTTGTTGAAGATTTCAAGTATCCGTAGATTTTCATTTTGAGTTGCATAAAAAAAAATAATAATAAAATAAACTTTGTAGAAAACTGGGTTGCGTGAAAATTCCTGGTTTGCTTAAATTTTTTTCTCGTTATTCACGTTTACTTTTGATTCTTCAAAATACATAAAATATACTCCATTCGTGGTTAAGAAGGAACCTCGGCGGCCGATTTGTGTGCAGAGGCATGGCTTAACCACACAGATAGTTGACTCGGTGGGTGTGACAAAAAGGTGTTGCCTAACCACCCCCCCCCCCCAAAAAAAAAAAAAAAATTGATCGATGTGAAGTCCTTTCTTAACGTGAATGTAGTATTGTAGTATAGATCCAATTTAATACCATAAAGAAGATCTAATCATTTTTAGCTTTAGAAAAAAACTCAGTTCCTTTTAAAATCAATACATATAATATAAATCCCTCCACTCAGAATATAAAATAAATAAAATAATTAATTATTTAAATGGTACTCTGAGGCCTGAATAATTGTAGAGACTCTAAAAGCCATATAATATTTTGTCATTCAGAAAATTATATAATTATTATAATCTTTGTATTGAGAGAGTAGCATCTTTTAAATTGTAAGTCAACGAGTTATACGTTTACTGTTCCCTAATACTAGTAATATCCGTAGCTATTTATCAATAATTATTTTCTACGTGAATACCTATTTGAAATTTGGTGTACAAGTATAGTGCTTTTTTTTTAAATTAAAAATACAGCTAATGTTTTCATTTTTTATTAGTTTTCTAGGTACCAGCAATTAAGCATTTGAACAAAATACGTAGTTTGCCTAAATTTATTTCTTAACACTAACTAAATATTTTATTTGTTTTAAAATATGTCCTTATATCGGAGGGTAAAACGATTTTATAAAGTACATTACTACTTTTGTATATTAAGACCAAAAGCTGTTTTCATTAAATATTTTCACGAGTGACATGAAGTCACGTAGTTCTTGAATCTTGATAGTAAGATATAAATCAATTTTATAATCGCATTAATTAAAAATATCAGTGATTTATTATTCAATACACCTACTTAAAAATGCACATTAATGTACAAAATTAATTTATACATAATACTATTTTTAGCAGGGCGTGGTATGCAATATAATGCATTCAAATACCGTGGAAAAATAATTGTCAAATTGTTTAAAATGTCTAAAACTTGTCTAGATACAATAACACAGTACGATGATTATGATTAACCTCATCAGCTAACTGTTATATATTATATTAGCACACATCTATGTATATTAAGTACTATGGTATTATATACTGTTGGGATTTAGGTACTGTGATTGAGGACCTTTCAGATAAACCCCTGCTATTTGTTTTCCTACTAACCCCACACGAAAGTTACAATTATTATGCACTTTCTATACTTAAACCGTTTGATTTTCCATGCATGCATACAACGGTTAATATGACATTTGTTAGACATATTCGTACGCATAACAATATCCAATATAACTACATATGGCGTAAACATTATAATATTATGTATAAGTACGTTGTTTCATACGCCTCACCGAATGATTGCTACCGGTCATCGAATAATACACAGTACACATAAAAAACAATACCTACGCGCAGTCATGTACCTATGTTTTATAAATAAAACATCGATAACAATAACATTATTGGTACATGTCAGTTTTGATTACATATGCACAATGTCAACATTGCACACATCCCCTCGCCAATGCCCATGAAAAAAAAATTTACTATCCAAAGCAAACTGCAGAAGTTATATATGAAAACAATCAATGATATACAAAGTCCGTAACACATTACACAGAAAACTTTCAAAGTTTTAATAAATCCATTTCACAATTCTGTTTTAATTCATGCTCTAATAATTTTAGTGTATTGCAAAGTCCTGTTTATCAGCAAACAAACAAATTATGAATTTATCATAATTGATAGTTTAAAGTATGATATGATAATTTGTATAGGTCAATAATACTATAATAATTACGTTAATACGTAAATGTAATATTATAGTATTATATTGTTAACGAAATTGATTTGGTATTTGTACGCTAATGAAACGAGTTTTAAAATACTGTAGTATCCAATAATATATTATTATGAACACACAATAATATTTCCTAAATATAATTTTTGGAAAACTGGAAAAGTGCTACGATATTTTTATACGCAGCTTTGGTACTTACAACTGATCCAGTCCAATTTCGAAACCCAATGTGTTAGGAGGTGTCATGAGGTTATAATAATCGGCTTATAACAGGACAAACATTATAAAACTGTAAACGCCAAATTTCATATATCAATTCTAAATGACGTAGGTATTAACTAGTCCGCTAACGTTCTTTTTTTCCTCAGTTCTCAACACAGAAATCACAAAAAAATTATCTCTCCATAATAATAATTATTATCGAACAACTCTGCCTTATTATAATTAATGTAAAATATTATTCAATATTACTACCTACCTATTATACCCTAATTAATTCTATAGATAATTTTCAAACTGTATACTTACTCATTATAAATACCATTAAAATATCATCAAAATATTACTTATATTATAGGGGAACATGTGGCAAAGTGAGGTACCGGGGCAAAGTGGGGAAATTGTATTATCTATTCATTTAATGTAAAAAATGTATTATTAGATTTATGGCTTCCTTGGTCGTCTGAGATAGTGTGGTAGAAGTTTTGAATAGAGCTAGTGATTATATTGTAATTGATCAATGAAAAACTGGAAATATGCCTATTATAATTTACTTGATAATAGAATTGCATAATTTGTTATTTATGTATTCAATTATTTTGCGCTTATTAATTTTTTTTTTTATTTAAAAGTCTATGTCGTTTGTTCTATGATTTAAGTTCTTTATTTATGTTTAGGTATTTAAATAAAATAAAATCAATGGCTCTAGGTAATTTAACTATTTGGGGCAAAGTGGTTTATACCTGTCTGGGGCAATGTGGGACCACCCAAATATTCTTAAAATAAAGGAAGAACTTAAGTTGAAGGGTAGATTCAGTATCTTTTATGTAAAAATTGGCTTCATTTTCTTTGCGCTGAGTTTGAAGAAAAAGATTAGAAAACCATGTTTAAATGTGAAGTTGTTCCTAAAATTATTTTTATGTTTTATAATATTTAAAAAGTTACAATGTACAATTTTATTTCTTTTAAGTTAAGCTATACATTTAAGTATATCAACGTTTTTTATAAAAAATTTGTTAAAAATTTGTTAAAAATTAAGTAAAATATATGGAATTTTTTCGAATGTCCCCACTTTGCCCCACTTATGGTACTTAAACTGTACTTTTTTTTACATCCTTTTAAACTTACATAAAAAAAAAAAAATCAAATTTTTATAAATAACCATAACCTCTAGATTGTGTGAACAAAATTTGAAAGGAAAAAATTGATTTTTAAGTGTATTACAGGTCTTCAGACATTAGCGTCCTCACTTTGCCCCATGTTCCCCTACTATTTTTATATTAACACTATTAAAATCGTACAAACACGTCTTGTGGTTGAAACATTTAAATTTGCAATGATCAAAAAATAAATTTAGTCGTTTCCTAGCCCAAGCGATCACAACTTTTGTGTCGGGTAAAAACGTGCAGCTGGTATATCTGTCGCAATTCAAGTCAAGTCTATGGCGTGTTCATTTAGGGGAACAAAATCAGTCATACGACTCGGTATATTATTATTATTTAATATTTTACTCTGTGCCAGAATAATGTGCCACTTCGGGCGCGGCAGATGAGCCCTCAAAGGCTTATACTCGGATAGAAATATCCGATAAGATGACAAACAATAATATTTCCTAAATAATTTCTGAAAAATTGCTTCAATATTCGTTTGCAGCTTTTGTTCTTCTGCCTGATCTAGACCGGTCTCGAAATCAACATTTTAGGCACTGTCAGTAGGTAAATTCGGCTTTTAACGGGACACATACAGCGAAACCTCTTCCAACGGATATCTCCTCACTATCAGACGAAAATTCAGCGACCGACGGTAGTCGTTTCTCAGCCCGAACGATCACAATATTAATTGTTGTGTCGCGTTGATAAGACGTGATAACACGCAGTTGGTGTATCTGTCGCAACTTGTGTCAAGTCTGTGGCGTGTTCGTTTAGGGGGAAAAAAATCAGTCATACGACTCGGTATATTATTATTATTTAATATTTTACTCTGTGCCGGAACAATGTACCACTTCGGGCGCGGCAGTTAAGCCACAACGGCGGCGGCGTATACTATATGCACCACCGACTATTGTTCACAGCAAGCTGCCTTTTGTCGCTGAACACACATCCTTTTTGTCTGTATAACATTATTATTACTCCGCCGTGGATTGTCGTCGTCGACGTCATTTTATCTGTAGCATTCGATGTTAGTGTTATTGTTTTTCACATCGAGTTAGATACTTTTAATTATTTTTACTAACAAAGTTGTCGACACGTTCCACATAAATTAATATAAAAATAGAACACTAATTCTGAAGTATATTACTATAGTCTATATTATATGTATGCAGATATCGCTCAGTTCAGGCCAACACGACTTATCATGATATTATTCCTTATCTCATATTTTTTAGGATCATTAAAATTGAAATATTATATGCGTATACTTCTGAAGTTACAAAAAAGGGTGACTACTGCATGACCGTGAATGTGAATAAAAATTAATAATCAACTAATTATAATTATTTATGAAAATCACTGTTATCAATTCATGGAATTTGAATCTCATTCAAAAGAAGTAATTTTCAGATTTAAATTTTCAAGTTTTGAATTTAAGTCAAGTTTAATACACTTATGTCAACAAGCTTTTATACAATTCGAGCTTATAAAAATATATACTTGACGTCTGTTGAAAAATTAAAATAAATAATTCGAAAGCAATTTAAAAAATCTCTTTGGATAGGGATTGAAAAGTTAAAAATAATACACAAAAATAATGTTGCCGGTAAAAATAAATACTTTTCTATAAATTCGTGGTATTCTGACCGTATTTTAAATTTTTTTGAAAATTACAAGGAAATTACAGTAATGACTTACATAATGTATTTATTATGTTACATATATGTAAAAAAAAGCAGGTAAGTGGATGTCGCTTTGCTGTACAGTTGGTTACAAATGGGTCACTACAATGAATTGTATTAAACTTAAATTCAATGATATAATATCATTGTATAAGCGATTCTGAGCGGAGACGGTTTGTCAGTCTGGATATTTTATATTGTTATTATTTATTATAGCCTGTAAGTTTAATTGATATTATAATATTATAATTTTTTATTCGTATCTATGGTGAAAAAAGTGTATAGAGAATTAAAATCCCATTTTTAGTGGTTTTTTGTGATTTTCCAGTGGTTTTTCCCGTGGCTTTAAATAACTATTGAGAAAATCAAAAAACGACTTCTCTAAAGTACCATCTTGATCCAATTATAAGATACTATATGTAGAAATCGAAGTACTCTCATCTGGTAGAAATTTAGTATACAGGATAAAAAAAAATAAACATCGTTCTAAAACGATTAGCTTCTTCGCTTCGCTCAGAATCTAAAATATGGAATCAATAGAAGAACTACCTATATTATGATGACTAGTGACTACTTTTTTTCCCAGTAAAATTTAACACATATTAACTAAAAAAATACTTCTACATTATAAATCCTATACATATTTTTTACCGATCAGTATCCAAAAAGTATGTATTTCTAGTAATAAATCAACGATGACACAAAGTTTAATTATATATAGTATCTACATTGTAATATCATGTTCAATTTGCGCGGAACGTAAAATAAATGCATGGCCGTCGAAACAATGGAACATCGGAAAACCTTTGTGAAATTAAATAAAAGAATACTACTGCACTTTAAATTGGTTTGGTTTTTTTTTTGAACTGTTTTTAATAAAACGTCAATCGTAATAAAAAAATATATATATATCTATACATTTTGTATTATTATTATTTATTTTTTTAAATAACCTGTGTTCTTTTACATTTTGCTGAATTTTTAATTGGTTTTAATTGTGTAACTTTGAGTCATGATGTACCAATAATATACGCATATAATACTATCATATAATGGTGCATTTTAATTTGATATAGAAAAAAATATGATTAATCATATATTAAATATTTTGTTAACACGCCATGGTCGGTCACTCCATATTATATTTAAATAAATACATTGAGTTATCTATACCTTTTAGTATCCATTTAAATTTACCATGGGCTTTAAATATATATAATATATTTCATCTATTGCCATTCGACAGATAGCAAATATATACTATAATAATAGAATATGTAGAATATATAATGCTGAAACCTGAATGTAAATATTATACCTACAGACATGCGATAGAATACATATTTAATTAGTGGACAGGTACGCTTTTAATTCTAACAGACTTCGAATTTAATTTATATTGGGGTAGGTTTGTACTTTGTTGTTTATAATAATTTAACTTTACCGTCTTATATTATAACTTCGCAACGTATCTGAAGCGCCGAACATTACATTTAACGAGTATATGGGTTGGCTCACAGGAGTATAATATAGTATAAGTTAATGTGATTTCATTGAAATATACAACTATGTATATTAGTAATAGTATGGCAAATAATATGCACAGTTTATTATGATATCACTTATTTCGTGGGTATAAATACCAAAGTTATTCGAAAATCATATAATAACTTATTAATTTTATACTTGGTAAACATGCTATTTATATATAATTATATCCAACCATTAACACGAAACTTCGTTAATTTACGTCGTTAAAAGTCTACCTCTGCAATAATTTGCAATAAATTAAATACAAATATTAAATATTAACTGTATTATTATTTATTATGTGATAAGGATATTTAAAAGTGGAAAAATCGATTTTATATTCGTAGAATATATACATTTATATTAAATAATATGAATGGGAAAATATATCAATGGTCGTAAACGGACGGATGTCTGTGGAAGTATTTTACGAATCAAATCAAGAGACGTCCGATAGGCAATATTTTCTCAAAGAATAATGTGGCGCTTATGTTTTGTATAGAGTCGTATAAATATTAAAAAATATAAAAATACTTTTTAATCGTTTTATTTATTATTAAATAATATATTATGTATTGTTTTGTATTCTGCGCGTACGTTTGATATATTCTGCTGCAACTCTCGACGATTAACGATATACGACGAATGACTTGAGTGAATAATTTAAATCTTTAATTTCCGTGGAGAATGTACCTATACACAATGATATGTGGATGTGAGGCGAACAGTCATCGCACACCGTAAAATAATAATAATTACCATTCGGTGCATCCGAATTACACGACAAACAAAACCTGATTTGCATGCCATTATTATTTATTACCATCTAAGGGTTCACGCGTGCATACGATATTTTTTTTGTATTTATCCCGCACACATATTATTTTCTTACCCGTAGTATGCACAAAATTACACAAATCTGAACCGTCGTGGTAATATGCATTCACAAGTGAGGCGAATCAACTACTGTGAACTATGAACACGACATGATCAACGGAGAAGTTATAAGTTCAGAAAATAATAATTTTTTGAAAATATATTTTAAACGTGGGTTGTAGGTATCATATTATATAATTATTATTATAGTTACGTCTATACCGCGGTATTGAAACGTTACAGGACAAGGAGTTTTTTCATTAGAATCATAACATACCTATTATTATGATGTAAGTACCTAAATTTAAAATCAGTGTAGTGTAGGTTAATTTACTTGCCACTTAAATACAAAACTTACTGTAGTAAAATACTATTTTAATTTAAGAAAAAAAAAAATAATTTCGAAACTTTTATGTTAGGAACAGAACCTACACGAGTGTTTATCTAATTTCTAATCAAACATCTATCGACAATCTACGTATGTGAAAATAATGTCACCACATGATTTGAACAAAGTGTAAAAAAAAACAGAAAAGAAGAAAAGATTAGTTAATTAAATACATTGAAGTGCAAGTAAATATATGGTATCCAAAATATTGCAAAAATAATTTTTACGAAATTAGATTATAATATTATTCTTGACCTTTTTTTTTTACTATTTTTATTATTATTATTTGTCTACCTACCACCTACTCGTTATAGGTATTTATTCTATTATTATATTTGCTGGTCAATTTAAAAAAAAAGTGTTTTGATTCTTGATACTAAAAACAATGGTAATGATTTTTATTTTAAGAATTACTTATCAAAAATAATCTTAATTACATATACTTTACTTGGACACTTTTGTTTACGAAATTACAGAACATGTTACAAAAAAAATAAGGCGTATAGTTACAGTAACGTGTTATTTTCGTTACCTGATACTACCAAACACTATACATTTTAATGGAATATTGTGAAAACGTGATATGGGTTTTAACTAGAACTACATATAAAATAAAAATTTACATAAATACGCTACACTGATATTTAGAAGTTTTATTATAATTGAGTGAAGCAGCTAATAAGAATTTTTTTAAGTGCACAGTAAGAACCAAAAAAAAATATTTATCTTTCGTCATATTATAAGTAACATTCTTCTAGATATTTTTCTTCTACAAGGAAAATTGAGAAATCATAGATATATTTTTGGACATAATGCAGTGGAAAAATATTTAGAAGCATGCTACATTTTGCTAGGAATAAAAGTTGATTTTTTTTTTTTGATTTGCGTTTTTATGGCAATACACAAAGCATTACCGAAAACGGCCTGATGAAAATCAGTTGGAAAAAAATATTTGTAACCAGCCCAAAACCATGTCTGTATTGAAAAAAAAGTCACTATTTTATATTTCAATAGACTGCAAAATATATTCTTATTATATATTTAATGTTTATCGTTATACCATATGGTATATAGCCAGCGTAACTTAAATATACTTAATAGCTTATAAATTATTATAATGGTCATTACATGTTGACATTTTTATAATTTACTGTTTGGTACATTTGCCACTATGCATGCATTGTGCTCGAATTATTTAAAATTAAAATCAACGATATATTATAATAATATACATTACAAAGTGCGAGGAGGCGTAATTGCGTGAGTCAAAACTTTGTTAAAAACGATTCACAGTCTTCAGCGCGAGCAACATGAATTTTGCGTCCTTTTTTTACTGCTTTCCGGTATATTTTACGTCGGAATTTATTTTTTGAAATTTCGCGTTTAATCGTGTGACACAATAATAATAATAATAATAATATCCATCTGTAGATGTATTATATAAACGTCGGGGGAAAAAAATTAAAAAGATCCTCCGGAGAGTAGATCACTGCAAGGTGCCCCGCGGGACTGTTGTATGGGAGGGGGGAGGCTCGAGACGGATGACGGCCATTTGGAGGTGGCGGCGGCGGCCTCCGAACGGTAATAATGTTTTATACGTATAAGAGACGACTAAAGGAAATCACCCGAAATGACCCGGTGCGGGCTTTCCATTTGTCTTGGCGCTCGCGACGAAGATACGCGATTGTGCGGTCCGCCGCTTTCTTTTGGATCGCTTATAATATATAATACGCCTCATCCTCGGGCTTCGGAGTATAATGCTAACACTTCGTCGAGGTCGTCCGAGGGGAGAGGTGTTGGCAGAGCGGGTGACGTTTTAAATTAGAATTGAACCGACCGACGACGACGACCGCGCCGGAGATTGATCGAATCGAGAAAAAGAGAGTTACGAAAACTGGTATTGCGGTGTATATTTTAAAACATATTCCCGCTTTCCGTATTTTTTTCAAGTTTCTTACCAACAATTTGTTTGAAGGGTACGCTGTGCATTTTTCAACGTTTTATATGTTTATCCTAACAATATTATAAATAATTAAAGCTTATTTTTTTTCATTATTCTTAGGGTTACTAATAGGCAATAGCTTTTATTTTTAACATTGTATTCAAGGTTTATATTATTCAATGTAATTATATCGTTTTTTTTAAAAGTCAACTAATATGGTGGGGGTGAATTTAAAATTTTGAATTTGTGCTTAAAACAATGCACATGACATTTTGACACCGTCAAAGTTCGAAAAATTCTATGATGCACTGCTATATTCCCTTAAACGGATAATTATTATAGGGGTGGGATCATTTACAAATGTTTAATGTATAATTAAGAACAGTGAACATGGATAACTTAGAGTTGCATCTCAAATTTCAAAAAAGGCCATGAATTGAATTTGGAAGTATTTTGTCAAATATATGAGTTGAATCCAACTTATTGGCGTCACTCAGGTACATCACGTCAACGGAGGTTGGCTAGAAAGACTCTCAACAATTTTATTTTTCTTTACCTTGACAGTTTATAACTTTGATGTAAATGATGATAATTATTAAATTAGCTTAATTTTAGCTTAAAATATTTAGTCTTTTTTTATTGTTAATATTTTCACTATACCTAGTATAGTTTAAAATTGAAAAGAAATTTAAAAGACGCATCTTTCACAAAACTTAACAAGGACTGTTCTTCACTAGTAAAATAAAGCATCTTTTCTCTTAAAATGTATTCTGTTTTGCTGTTTTGCTGAGCTCCGAAGTGATATTATGTTAACTTCACTCTAAACTCCAAGTACGATTCCTATCAAAACAAAAATGTTTCAGATTTGTGGTGAGCTACACCGAAACTCGCATTTAAAAAAAAAGCAAGTATCAATATGCAGTTATCCGGTGACAACTGTCCGGTTACATCGTTATCAAAAACATCAAGATAAAATACTACCGCATTAGGTACAGTGGACCCAATTCGAGTATTATCAAATAACCCTTGTGATTAATTTGAGCGATAAAATATGTCGGGACCGAACTCAAGTTTTCTCGTGAACATTATTTCACCTTGGCTAAAAACTCGGAAAATACAAAACGACCTGATTTCGTAGAGTAAATGTTACCACGATTGTGGTTATTACCTTAAAACGGACGGACTTACAATTTTACATGCTACCAACAATTAATATTATCTACTTAAACATTATTATTGAGAAAACTCGAGTAGAACATATTTTTTAATTTGGGTGGCCAACTTCACGGACCTCCCGCCGGCCGCTTCGAATACAACTCGATGTCACAAAGCCGTAAACGTGACACGCTGTAGGTACGCCGTGACTCCGTTTGATGTTTAGATAGGTGGGTATCGGATTTTTCACGCAAAGCTGCTTACGAAAATCAAAATCAAACACAAACACCAAAAAATACTTACGGCGGAGTTGACGCGCGCCGTAAGTGGATTTTTGGAAACGTTTCAAAACTTTTGTTTCCTCATCTCGCACGTGCGCAACGAAACGAAATCGAAATCCAGTCTGGATATTTTTGTTACTATCATAATATTTTATCTATTTATCCTGCAAGGATGTTAAAGTGTATGTCGGTGAATACAATCGCTAAACATAATTAATCACACAAACACATTTTAAATAATATATAATTAGGTATATATTTAGAATATACCTAGTACGAGTCTTAGTGTGTGTATTAAAATTAGGGTTGAAATACTTCGAAATAAAAAATTTCACTCTTCTTGAAATTTTTTAATGAAATTATGAAAAATGTTAATTTTTTTATTTTAAACGTAAACGGTTACGATGGTTAACTTTAAAAGATAATTGTTTACATACTAAAAATATCGATAATGGTTATATACTTTTAGTGCCTATATAAATGATATTATATCATTGATTAATTTATCACTTATCAATTGGTACTATATATTGACTATTATTTATTAATTATTTATTAATATCTGATACAATACACCCACTTTTAAACATTTTCTTTTGCTGTAAGTATAATAATATTATGATTGATATGATTGTTAATTATTATATAATCCTTTATAATATAGACAATTTTTTTCTTTTATTTTTCTCATAAACGAAATATGTCATGAGCGTTACATGCAATATTTCTAGAAAATAAAATTCATAATATTTTAAAAAACCAAATAATAATTATATTTTATACAATAATAAAACAATATTACTAGGTATATAGTATAACATACGCAGTCTAGGTAATGACGTACACATTGATAAGTGCTTACTAAATCGGTATAGCTGGTATTATTATAGTGGGTTGTAGACGAACCTAGAAAGTCATCTATTATTTACTCTTGGTCTATATATCTATATAGATATAGATAAATTATCTGTTCTTATAAATCATGACGTATAATGCACTGCTGCCACACTAGACTAGAGCCACCGCCAGTCGTAGGCACCACCACTCACCGCCACGTCCACCTACATCACTGGTTTATCCTCGCCGCGCACCACATCGACTGTCGCTTTTTATTGCGGCGCGAAGAAAAATGCACACCGACCCGAAGTGGTGTAGATTTATAAGGGTAGCTTATTAGAATCGCTTAGTCTCTCGCGAGTTTCTCGTTTTGCTCTTCAGCAGTCATTATCATTTGGTTTGCGCTTTAATCAAATAATGCGTTCCGGTGAAACGGCCACCGATTTAAGAACAACTTATACCGTCTTACACCGCGTGGGTGTGCATTATTGTACTACCCACATCCAGAACAATAATAATATTATACGCCAAAAAACGCACGTTGCCTTTGCCCCTCAGCCAGTCATTGTGGAGGTTATGGTAAATATTTTACCTGTTAATTCGATACTATAATAGATCATGCCTATACGGCTATATTTACTATAATATTATTGTCTTCAGTATCCACTGCGCCACATAATATATCCGATGTGTATTTTATTGTGCAACACTACTTCGAAGTTTTAATAGAATAATAATTTCGGCGGTAGGTGTAATAGTCGTTAACTCGAACGAGATCAATACATCATCGCGGTTATACTATTAATATTATAATATGCCTAACCTAACCTATTCGATAACGAAAATGAATTAAATTTTATAGTTTACGGACTTGCGGTGAAATGTTAAATTTAATATTTAACTGCTACCCCGGGCAGTAGCACACTAGATATAGCATATTGTTATAATGTTATACCTAGTTGTAAGTAAGTTGTGGGTACATAAAACTATATTTCTACAATAATGATGATATGTGCCAATAATTTAAACCATCGTTCTACTATATTATTGTATGTATGTTCTTTACTGTTGTTTACCTCTACGTAAAACAAAACCTTGTATTTTACAACGTACATGATTACCTAACCATCAAATAAGTTACTTCAAAATATAATGTGCTTGCTGTTAAATGAATTGTTACTTATGTTATTAACAAATGTTTGAAAAAATTTTGACTTGTGCCACTGTTCGTGTCTGAAATAATCATATTTGTATATATTGCCTGCTGAAAGAATAGTGACACAAGTACCTATACAACTAAAAATTTTGTTTTTCGGATTTTGATTGATTCTAATACAAATAGCTCTACTCTATCTTTTAGTTCACTTGTTAAAACCCACGCTTCACATGGAAGTCACACAGTATTTACACAACATTGGTAAAATACATCACATTTGTGTAAGCAATTTAATTTTTAAACTACTTTTTTTTGAAATTTTTTTTGCTATAATAAGCAAAATCCTTATAATATGCAAAATAAAGTTTTATATTATTACTAGCTAATCCTGTGAACTTCGTTGCCATTAAGTGTACCAACTCTATATGACTCAAACTTTGTTCAATTCGTTATTTAATATTCGGTGTATGGTGTTCAAAATTTATCTTAACTTTTCCGTTGCCCGGAATTAAAATTCTGATTCCCAGAACTATATTATCAGGTAGGCAATCTATCTGCTGTAGATCGCGGACACTGTGCTGTTTGTGCGTATAAGTGTATGATTTCATTATAAACTATCAAAGTTGTACCAAGTTTGTAGTATTCCACCTATGATGGATTAATATAATCAATTAATACAAAATCCTAACCTAACCTAACCGTACTAAAATCTGATGAATAAAAAACCAAATTTAACCATTTTTAAATTAGCATGTCTTCTTCCCAGAGGTATAATTTACACACAAACATTCATTTATATATTATATATTATATTGACAAAAAATAATGCAAATCAACAAACATGCCCGATTAACCAATAGCAACCAATATATTATAATACACTGTTGCGCCATTGTTGTATTCTTTGCATCCAGATTTCCACTTTTCCGGTGGATTTTCCTAAAATTTTCTTTCGCAAAAACTTTCTCCTGACAATTACGAACATCTTAAAAAATATTTGATCCAAATCGGTCCGGCCGTTCTCAAGTTTTATCGAAACTAACGAACAGCAATTCATTTTTATAAATATAGATAAATATTATAATATGAGTTTTTAAATTAATTATAACAACATCAAACATAATTATCAAGTATTTTAAAAACGTCAATTGTACGATAAAAAAATCATCGTAATATTTTCTGAGTGGTAAATAAGGTTAGGTTTTAGACCAGGATTAAACGTTTTTTAGAAGCAATTTCCGTCTGGATTTAAATCAATTTTGAAACTTATAATTTAATTTTATAAGTGTATAGATTTGAAATGTATGCAATTTTGTTAAGTAAGTATCAACATTCACTGATATAAAGACAAATAATTGTTGAACCATTTAGTAAATATTAGTATATTAAAATTAGCGAGGAATTAAGATATTATGCAGAGTAAAATAAATTTAAAAGCATATTCATTATTTCCAAAAAAACATTTTAAAACTTAATTTGGTATTAATAAATGTTTATATTTAAAATATGTACAATTTTGATATGTAATGATTAATATTCTCTAGTAAAATGATACATTATTGTTGTAATTTAGTAAATATTATTATATTAAAATGATTGAGCTATTATGTATGGTAAACTAAATTTAAAAGCAAATTCATTATTCGTTAATATCCAATATAGGTAGGTATCTAAAGAAATGTAGAGTTTATGAAAGTCAGCAGTTTTAAATGCCTAATAAAAACATACTTCATAATTTAACTTAGTGAACAATGTTCGTACAAGAGTTTGTTCGAATAATAAATTATATGTATATTTACTATTTCACAATCTTTAATGAATTATTAAACGAGACTATAAATGTTTAAACAAATTACTTAAAAAATAGGTATATTCAAGTATTCATATGCACAAATTGGTTAAAAATAGTTGGTTTTGTGTAAAATATAACTACAGTCTACAATTCTTTAAAAAGTTATAGCAATATAGGTACCAACTAATTGTTTAAAACACTCCCAATTCTTTTATTTGCAACAAGTTATTACTCTCAATACAATATGATTATGACTGCCATTTTTAACTTGCAGAATTTTGGTCCATGCCAGAGGTTTAAATGAGTTCAATCGTCTTCTACATTGTCTTGGTTTCTATATTTATTACGCTATTAAATGCGACCAATGTTTAAACAAATTATAAGAAAATAATTATAATAGGTATTCTTAAGCCCTTGTACTGATTACTGCATTAAAGTTTTAAAGTCAAAAAATTATAAATTCTATAATTTTATGAAGACAAACCAACCAAAAACCATACATGCAAATATTTATTAAATAAATTATTGAATTCTATAAAATTATTACTCATGAGTCAAAATAATGTAAAATACATTAGCAAAATAGCAAATCTAGATATAAGTATCTAAAATATTCTGATTTATTCCACTTTTCATTACATTATCAATATGGAGAATATGATTTAATAAAAAAAAATGACGTCACATTTAACAATTTAGGAAATTAAGAATACACATAGAATTGTGGTGAAAAAGCTAATTTGAAATTTGAAATCCTAGATAGGTACAAATGAACAATGACTTTGAGATAAATTGTAAAATAATTTTATCGAGAATAATGGCGGCAATGGAAATAAAAAAAAGAAAATAGATCTAAAAACAGTTATAATTTAAATTAATTGGCTAAATAAAAATTAAGAATACACATTGAATTATGATGAAAAAGCTAATTTGAAATTTAAAATCCTAGTAAAGTTAGCCCCACCAACTTTTTTTATTGGGACGGATTGTTGGCCCCCGTTAACCACCAATCAAATGATATTGTAACACAAATCATATACTGAGCGGTGGGACTGCTAATTTCTCTGCGCCATTGCTCGGGGGGACTGTGTACGCTAAACGTAAGTGCCCCCTTGTTGCCCCCCATGGAGATTGTTATTTTTCTAAGTTTTGAAATATTATCCAGAATATAGGACCCGAAATCACGATAGTGAAGTTAGCCCCACCGACTCGTCCGATTGACTCCAAAATGGTATTTACAAATTGGGTTTCGCAATTTGAAAATTGATACGAACGTTGCAAAAATAAATTTTTGTTTGGTGGGGCTAAATTCACTCAGCCCCATCAACTCGTCCGGTTGACTCCAAACCGGTGTCAATATTTGCAAATTAATTGCAAATAATTGCAAATTGATTTTTAAAATTTGCAAATCAAAATTGTAATTTTGGAAAAATTTTTTCCAAATTTATTTCAGCCCCACCACTTGTCCGATCGACTCCAAACCGGCGTCAATATTTGCAAATTAATTTTAACTTTTAACTCGTTAATGCCCAGCCTTGTTTAGTAGCAATGACAACAATTAAAAAGATATTACATAAAAACCCCATCGGATTTAACATTTTATTTTTAATTAAAAACCGTTTTGATCTGTAATATTATCATGTCACACTATTGAACGAATAGTAACATCACTGAAAAACACATTTGTTTGTTATATCAGCTATTTAAAAAATACTAGACAAATCAAATTTTCATTAAACTGTTTGGATAGAAATATTATGTTAAATTACATTGGTTTTAAATATATGCTTAGTATTTGTTGTAAATGGATAAACTATTATAACAAATGTTTGAAAACATTTTGACTTGTGTCACTGTTTGTGACTGAAATAATTATATTTGTTTATATTGCCTGCTAAAAGAATAGTGACACAACTCAAACTGAGTATTAAATAAAATTATAGCTGTGGCAATTAAAATAATAAATTGCATTAATAATATTATTTATAATAAACCCATTGTAATTTGTATTTATACCACACTCCACAGTTCTTAATTGTTGTTTTGTTTACGAAAATAATACTATTTTTTTTTTTATGTGGGCTGTATGAACGATTTTATTTAACACCAAAAAAAATTATACAAATTATTATAATAATCATATAATTGTCGTCAACACGGACGGTACGCGTCGGTCGCGTTGCCGCAGAACACTTGTTACTCGACTAACTGGTTTTCGATACCCACTTAGTATCACCGCTATGATACGGCGGCGTGGATAACTTCTCTGTATCACAGATCACAGATATCCAAAATCTCAAACGCTATTTGCTATTTGCGCTATATGCTACCAAATTACTCGATTTCTCATGTAGCGTTTTTTTTTATTTTGCTGTAATTCGAAATTGAATAACTATAGATACATGAAAATTTTCATGGAATGTAAAGTATGGAAAGAAGACATAGGTAGGCAACATAATACTTTATTATCATATATCACTTCGTACGGGGTGATGGTTTAATTCGGTCTTTGTGACTCTTTTTTAACTATAATACTATAATTATTCAGGGCCCTTGCACCCCGAATTA
>NC_042494.1:56899795-56927775 GCF_005508785.2 Acyrthosiphon pisum
TTGTTTTAAGCTTTTTCAATATTTTAATATTCCCAAAATCTCCATGGACTGTACTGAACATCAGAATTATGTTAATACTTTTGTAATGATATGATTGTTACCAATTTTCCATAATGATAAAATAATAGGTTACAGATAATACATATTTGATAATAATATAGTATTTATAGTTAAAAAAAAGTCACAAGACCGACTAAAAACATCACCCCGTACGAGTGATATATGTTATTAAGTATTATGTTGCCTACCTATGTCTTCTTTCCATACTTTACATTCCATGAAATTTTCATGTATCTATAGTTATTCAATTTCGAATTACAGCAAAATAAAAAAAACGCTACATGAAAAATCGAGTAATTTGGTAGCATATAGCGCAAATAGCAAATAGCGTTTGAGATTTTGGATATCTGTGATCTGTGATACAGAGAAGTTATCCACGCCGCCGTATCATAGCGGTGATACTAAGTGGGTATCGAAAACCAGTTAGTCGAGTAACAAGTGTTCTGCGGCAACGCGACCGACGCGTACCGTCCGTGTTGACGACAATTATATGATTATTATAATAATTTGTATAATTTTTTTTGGTGTTAAATAAAATCGTTCATACAGCCCACATAAAAAAAAAAATAGTATTATTTTCGTAAACAAAACAACAATTAAGAACTGTGGTATAAATACAAATTACAATGGGTTTATTATAAATAATATTATTAATGCAATTTATTATTTTAATTGTCACAGCTATAATTTTATTTAATACTCAGTTTGAGTTGTGTCACTATTCTTTTAGCAGGCAATATAAACAAATATAATTATTTCAGTCACAAACAGTGACACAAGTCAAAATGTTTTCAAACATTTGTTATAATAGTTTATCCATTTACAACAAATACTAAGCATATATTTAAAACCAATGTAATTTAACATAATATTTCTATCCAAACAGTTTAATGAAAATTTGATTTGTCTAGTATTTTTTAAATAGCTGATATAACAAACAAATGTGTTTTTCAGTGATGTTACTATTCGTTCAATAGTGTGACATGATAATATTACAGATCAAAACGGTTTTTAATTAAAAATAAAATGTTAAATCCGATGGGGTTTTTATGTAATATCTTTTTAATTGTTGTCATTGCTACTAAACAAGGCTGGGCATTAACGAGTTAAAAGTTAAAATTAAGTTGAAACGTTAAGTAAATTTTAATTTTGTTAATTAATTTGTTCCTTATTTTTTCAAATTTACTTTTAACTTAATAAGTTACTTTTTTCAAGATTAACGTGTTAACTTCAAGTTAATTTTATTTCAAAAATATCTGAATTAAGTTAATTTTCGTCCAAAGAATAATGCAAATTTTTGAATGTGTTTTTACTTTTTACTTTGATGTATCATTTTAAATTTCTCCAGTAATTTTCTTGAACGTAAAAAAAACTATCTAATAACCCATATTATGTGTCTGGAATTTTTTATTTTTGCAAATTAGCAAATTTTAATTTTACACTAAGTTAAGTTAATTTTTTCAAAATTTACTTTTAATTTAACGAGTTAACGAAAAAAAATACGAGTAACTTTTAACTTAACTATTTTATTTTAAAATTATTTAAAAATAACTCAACTTAACGAGTTGAAATAAATCGTTAACTTGCCCGCAGCCTTGCTACTAAATATCTTGAGCGCATGGTTAACTTCTAAAAGTCATTAATAATACTGGATTAGTAGTTATTATTTGTAATATTGGTGTTATTATTATTATCGAAATACGATCTTCACGACAGTCATGATACGATAGTTCGAAAATCATTTGATGTGCAATTTGCCATAGTTCGCAGACATTATTTGAGAGTATGTATAATTAAGGAGGGACAGTATTCAAAGTGCATAATTAGTGCATTCACAATCATTTACGCAGATTGCATAGTACACAATAGTGACATATTATGCAGTTTAGTAGGATTTTTCGGGAAACTTGATGAATATTTATAATGTCATATAATATTATACGAATAAATAAATATCATAAAAGCGAATATTTCGTGGAAATACCGCAAAAATACACAAAGACTGTAACACTTGGCGCTTACTTACTGAAGGATGTCTTTATACTCGGAATCCATCTTTAATAGAGTGCAGAAGCTGCCTTATTTTGTTTCGAGTTAATAGGATATATTGTATCTTGCTCACACGGACACGGTTTGTGCACAGCGACGATACGACAACAATAATAATATTAGATACGTTATGGTGACACCCTTGCAATATGAATAGTAATCATTTTTAAGACGAAACAAAATATATAAAGTTTACCCAAAAAGTTTCAGTCGGTAAATAAAATATGCAAATGTTTTATGTTCAAAATGCAAAGGTATGCGTGAAAACTGAGAAGTTTTCAAAACTATACGAAAATGGGTTTTGTATAAATGACTATTGTTCGAGTGATTACCACCACGTTCATTTAATACAGTAATATCTACCTATATAGTAATGCGATAAAACGATTAAAAAAAATAATTACTATAAATAACATTTCGAGTAAAGTGGGGAAAGCGTAGAAATCTCTAGTTTTTGTTCGTTTTATGGCATACAGAACCCATCATATTATGTAGAGGGTTTTGAGTTGAGGCTGAATAGGTTGATACATAATATTATTTTAAAAGCAGTATACATAACAAGAACTTACAAATTACAAAATTGTTCCTCACTCAACGTGTATTGTTAAGATCACTAAATTTGTGTTGAAAAGTACATATTTATTGGAAAAATAATTTTAATAATATTCCTAGGTAGCTTATATTACTACGCAACTATATAATACAAAAAATAATCTGAAAACATAATTAAACACCAGATGGTCCTTATCATGATGGTAATGATATTGCAGACACGTCAAATCAAGCTGGCGCGCGCTTTCCAAATTTCAATTCTTCAACCAGAATTCATAATTACCTTAGTTACGATTTCTAAAGTATTTGGACTTGACTCCCACAATCAGAAAAGTTTCAAAAAATGCATATTGATTTAAAATTGTCCATGGAATTAGCTCAAGATACTTTGAACGAGTTAGATGATTATAGAAAATACGCTCAGAAAAATTTTGAAAAGTTCAATGTGACAGTGATAATTCCAAGGATTAATATAAATAACAATTCCATAAGATAAATGTACAAACTAATAATCCTGAAAAATATTTTCGCAAACCTATTGGTTTTTATTCCATACGCAGACTCTTTCATAAGTCAATTAAAATCTAGCTTTCTTAATCATATTGACATTTTGTCAAGTTTTCTCTCGCTTTTTGACGAGAATTCTACAAAAGAAGAATTAAAAAAAATAACTGAATTTTACAAAGAAAATTTAAAAGGAAAACTCAATAACAGAAGAGTTCCAACTGTGGCCAATTAAACTTAAAAAATTGTAAATAAAACCAAAGAATTCCATTGATGCACTGAAGTTACATATATCCAAGCGTAGATAAGTTATTCCAAATTTTGACTACTACGGCGTCAAACGAACGGATTTTTTTATCTCTCAAAAGAATTAAAACTTACCTACGAAATACAATATTTGACGTAATAAATAATAAGATATTACTAAGCAATTTAAATTTTAAAACTAATATTTGTGATTCTTTTGTTCAAGAAAAGATGAAACGGATTGGCCGTGTTAAACATTCATAGGGAAGTTGAAATTACAGGTGTTGATGAAGTGATAGATTAGTTAGAAAAAAAATTGAAACGACTGGAATTTATTTTTTAAAATTATATTTTATTATGTAGTGCGAAATATAATATATAATAATATATACGACTATTATACGAGTATATTTTTAATTTGAACCCCCTCAAAAAACTGTATAGGGACGTAACTATTACAAACAACCATAGTTTATATTAATTATGTACAAACTGTGGACAGACTGTGGACAAACTGTGGACCCTCTTCAGAAAAAATTTGAAAATATGCTTTTCACAAAATGCTGTGGTAGTAAACATTCCAAATATCATTGACTGACATATTTTAATTTCTGAAATTTGTTTGAGGAGCTTTATCGATGTTTCTGCGTAATAGTTTTCTTCTATCCATATAAGTACCTCTTCACAATAATTCACGCATCAACTATACATACGTCATCATTGTATTGATTAATGTTATGTATCAAGATATTATATTATTATGTATATGTATATAGTCATGATGCGTTGTTATTGTTACGTAAGGGTATCAATAGTTGACTTGTATTGTTTGATTCATTAAATATTTTTTATCATTAATTGTTTCATAGATAAATATTCAATGCAATATTATAATATAATACTTATAAAATATATAATGTTGGTATATACATCAATTAATTATCATGGAAATCGTCAACATGTATTTCAGTTTTAAATAACAAAACTAATAACGTATAGAGGTACTCCGCCATATCGAGATATTTTGGAAACAGTTATAAGAATGAGTGTGTGGCCACTGCAGGCCCTTATTACGTAAAACAACATTTTATTTTGTTTTATACAATATTATTATGTATGGGTTTATGAAAAACGAATGAAATTTAAATAATATGGGTTTTGTAATGTATCCCTACAATGCATTACTCAAATAGTACCACTGCAGCGTGTAACGGATACAGCGCATCGTACCTAATAATATAATTGTACATCACTGTAATTTCTGTTTACATATTTTATGTTCGTTATTTATAGTGCATTATATATATATCGTTTATTTTATAAGCTCCGTGCGCAATACGCGAAATTCGTCATATCATTTTTATCCGTTTTAAAATTCAAATTAATAGTTGAACAACGCGTGATGGGGTTCGGTTTATTACAATTTATTATTATGTACCTCGATGTTTCAGTATACTATGGATATTTGAATTATAAGTATTTTATAATAATATGTAACACGAGCACGTCAGAGTCAAAATATTATAATATTATATTATTATTGATGTTGCGTAACTAAACCACATAGTATTGTAGCGGTGTCATGGTACAGTTTTTTTATGTTCCGTACTGTCGTTAATGCATCGACGTCGGTTTTTTTCCTGTATCTCCGTCTACCATTATCATATTAATATAATATGACGTGCGTAGGTACTTTGTTGTTATTAGTAAATCGAGTACCCACTAAGAAATACGGAACTTGACACTCTGATCCCCGGGTAAATATTAAACCATCAATCTGTTATCAAATTGATAAACGAGTAAGTTCCAATAGTGTCAATTAGTATAAAAGCTGTATTTTCAATAAATATGTATTTAGCAGTTTATTTTTTTTCTGTATTTGTGCATTGTTACGACCTCGAAGTTTCTGTCAATGCCTACCACACAAGTGGGTAATAGAGAGATCATGTGATATATTTATCTATGTATTATATATATCACTATATGTATGATACTACCCAAAGGTTGAAAAGTTAATGAAAATAATTAACTCAAGCTAAGTTAAGTTAAGAGAACACAAGAACGATAAGTCAATAGCTATTAGTTAACAAACCATACATAACTCGATAAGTTAAAAGTGCATATTGAAAAAATATTAACTTAACTCAGTAAAAAAAAAGTTAATATACCTACCTTTTTAAATTAGTATGTGGATCACATTAAGAGTTACCTCGTTCTTTCTAATTCTCTAAATTATTATAATAAACAATTTTATTGAACTTTCATCGTAATGTACAGTGTCTATATCTATTTTAATTTACATGATTATCAAATATTTAAATACTTACACATTACAATAAATAATTTAACAAATATTGATTTTTCTAGTAAGATATTAATTGTTATACTTATATCAAATATTAACAAACAAGTTATATTCTTATATTAGTGTTAGCTGGTAAGCATGTACATCGATAATGCAATTAAATTGTCTTACGAAAAGATTTTATTGTGTATATGTGGCGCGAACGTTTTCTTCCAAATTTTATCGGTATATTGCACAAAAAAATTAAATGTTTTACGAACGCTAAGTTTACATAATATTATTATCATAATGTAATATGTGATAAAATTATATATTATAATTGCTTATTTGTAAAAAGTAATTAAGTAGGTAATAATATGATAGTATAATAAAATAGTATTTTATTTGAAATTAAAACGGCTACGACTGAGAAAATATGATCAGTTTCGAGTTTAATGCTACTATGTAAATTATTACTTTTCCTTAAAAAAAAAAAATGTTCTTCGAATAAATTAACTAGACTAATTATATTATATTGTTAAATTTGATTAAAGATATCTATATGCAAGTGGTATTAAATAATAATATAAAATGCGGATAAAAGTACATTTTCATTCAATTTATGAATCTCGCAAAGAAACCTACAAGAGTGAGCTTATCAAATGACCTTTTTATTTCATTAAATATATTGTAAGACATTATTATATTATATTTTTGTAAGTAGGTAGGTTTCTTTTTTTGTACTCTGCAGTGTTATTTGTACTTCATCGAATATGGTAATAAAATTACCATACCAAAATAAAATAACTCCTGCAGCTCCTGCGGTGTATAAATTAAGCACTACGGATGAAAAAATTATTTTGTCTTGATCTTCGGCATTGGCGAGTGATATTGCGAGATTTCGCGAGTGTAGTATATATATGGTATAAAAGTTTTTCGAACGAGTATATTATGTGTCTAGAAAAGTATTAATATATATATAAAAGTTTTGACGCAAAGAAAAAAATGTAATAAATATGACCTTTCTATTTTATATATTTATATTTTCCATCTCTTCGGGTTTCCCGGCGAACTTTTAATGCTCAATAATCAAAATCAAGTCGTTTCATATTTTGCACGATAATAATATACATTATTATTACTATTATATAATATTATTGTGTGTGTGGTTATTTATTCATGAAAACCAATGACGGGTTGTACCTAACTTGCCTACACAGTGTACGACTTTTGAAATCCTACCAAGAACTGAATTGATTGTAAAAATGTAGACGTTTCAATTGTTTTATGACGTGCTCGAAAAAAAATATATATAATAATAGTTTGACGTTTAACAACGCAGTCACGTTTACGTCATCTACAGATTCCCGAGTTATTTTCATCGATGGAAATTCACATTTCCTTCATAAAACTTAATTTTTATATTGCGTTGCCGCGGTTACCGAATTAAAAAATAAATAAATATAATAATGATAATAATTGACATTCAATACGCGCGCACCGTGTCAATAAGCGGGTTACTGCTGCAGAAGCAACCCGGGTGTCGGTGTGTTATCATATTACATTTTTTTTAACTCATTGTACCTATATACACAATTCCTTTTGTCTGCATTCACAAAAATTTAATAATAAATATTAATATGAATTTGTGAAATATATTATCGTAATAATATCGTACGTTTAATTTTGATTTATCCCGTCATTACCATTATAATATATAATAGTATTGTTGGTTCCGATGCACAATACGTTTCATAAGAAAGAGCAGGGCGTATAATATACTTTTTTTCCGGAAAGTTTATCTATATTAAAATAGTATAATAAGAGTGGCCAAAGTAAAAATACGTGTTGTACTACACTATACTTCGGGGTAAGTGGGAGTGGAATTATTCTTCTACGCCACATCGTTTATAAAACGACGATAGAAAATTTCAACGAACTTTCTTCAACCGTTCGATCGATAATCGTGGACGTATAGATTGTTTAGTTTGTAACATGTTATATGTCTAAGGTGTTTTTTTTAACGGTTTAAATCGTTTTCAGAACGTGTCCGATAATCAACAACAATGCACATTTCAACAACGAACACTCGAGTGCATTTCTGGAATGGTTATACCCAACGTGCAAAGTACATCGAGATTTTAATACCCATCACGATGTCGTTTAAACATAATATTTTTTTTATTTGCCCCCGTATAGGTGCAATTATACCCACGGGTTGATCGTTTAGCAGTAAGCACTATTAATTTCGAAAAGTACCTATTTAACAATTTTTAATAATATTTTTTTCTTTTGAAGTCATTACAAAACAATCGTTTTAGAAAAAAAGTTTTATTTTTATCGTTGCCCATAATTTTTTCAGTTTTCAGTTTTTTTAAGTACAAATCACATTTTTCATTTCATATTTTGGAGCCAAAGTATTTTTACAGACTTTTTTAAAATCGAATTTCGAACGAGTGTCTAGTTAATTTGTTAAAAGTATTTGAAGGTTTGATGAGCCGAGTACTGCGAGTAGTAAACTATATTATAATATTATGCAATAGACTATAATAGTATTTATTACAAAATAATAAAAGATTTGTCTTTTAAAAAATAATATTGTGAACGAATCGAGAAATGGAATGGTTTGTTTAATTGCGTTTTACATTTTGTAAATTATAGAGATGCATAATATAGTACCTATAATATTATGTCGTGTGAACAGACGTCATGATTTACATCACATATTATAACAATCACAATATACCTACTGCTGATATTTTTTATAATGGATCGACGTCACTAATATAGTTGTAGGTGACCAGTACTGAGATTTAATGTATATTATAATTTATAACGTACACACAACCAACGCGAACGAACAAATTCATATCGAATAATATAATATATGTAGAAACACGGCCACGCGGACACGGGTGGCAGTGGATTCTGCATTCGAGACTTATCTCGTGAACCGTCAAACGAGGAATTTTCACACAATGTCAGATTTTTTCGACATATCACAGTGACTGCAAATATATAATAATACATTATTATAGACGGTTGTTACAATTTAAATAAATCAATAATAATAATAATAATATTAATAATAACAATAATAATAATAACATATACCATAATATTGAAACTTGTGCTCATATTACTCATGTAGGTACACTTTCACACACATGCTATATACCGAACGACGTAATTGCGTAACCTTTAAATAGTATATACTCAAATAAAACTCATTTCGAAACATAATTAATTTTACTATCCAAACCACGCGTATACTGCAGGGTCACAAGCTCGTATGGGGTGGTTTCGGTCGGTGGTAATGTGTGGGTATATGAAAGTACGACGGCGCTACGGGGTATAATATGCTCGGTAAGCTCACACATGTGTCAAGGTTATCTCGTGCCAGGTTTCTAATAATAAATAGTAATAAATACGAGTCAAGTTTTTGTTCTTTACTAGGTATATAGGTACGACTTTGAACAAAATCCCATAAACATAAACGTTGCGGGGATGCATTCTCGATGGTTATGTATACTTATATATTGTGTAATGTGTATATAAATTTCCCATTGGATAGATAATAATATATTATTATGGTGAATTATTGTAAAAATACCGTGATACACGGCGAGATGAGTTTTGATTAATTTTATTTTTATCAAACAACAACCATCGACGTGATTGGACTGAGAGGAGGGACTCCCGGGCTATGATTTTTAGGAATCGTAGTTCGGCAGTCAAAACGGTGTTTGAGCTTTAGCCGTCTAACCAAGTTGCCCGGGGCGTACACTACGCGGAAGCTCTCCAACTTGGAACACCCACTTGATGATTATTATTACGGACATATTATCGAAAAACATATTAGCTCATCCCAGTACAGCTATATGTGTATCGTAAATGTTACGTTTCAAATAATATTAAAATATACATTTAGCACCTATAGGTATATTATACCATACTTATCACCCACACAGTATTTGGGAAATGATAATATTTTGTGAATATTTTGTAGTGCTTGAATAATTAATATTTGACTAATAATATTGTACAAATATTTTATTGTCATGATAACAAAATGTTGGACTATATGATTGCACAAAAATGTTGAATTAATATTTTTATAATGTTTCCATGAAAACGTTTTTAAAAAAAATATGATTAAAGTGTTCTGTTAATGTATTTTACAAATATTATTCAAATGTGAACTTCTTGGCCAAAAAATATAAACAAAATATTTCCTTAATATTTACGCAACTTTTTCAAATATTTCGACAACTATATTGTTTTCCTGAAAATATTTTTACCATAGTTGGGAAATATTAAAATGTTGTGCGGGCATCAGCGTGCGTATTTCGTTTGAAATTTTAAAAGGACCTGGGCAAATTTGCGCGCCAAGGCTGACCTATAACCATATAATGATCCATTTCACTATTATTGTTGTATTGACCATAGTAACTTTCCGTGTTTGTAAATATTGGAGGGGAGGGGTGAAAGTCTCGTGGCTTTAAAGCACTATGGATGGTTGGTGAACACGGCGGCGGTGACGATACGCGCACATACAAGCGCGCGTGTGTTGTATATGTCTCACATCATCATCATAATAATATCATAATAGTCGGAACTATAAACACGTTCGATGAAACTTTGACAATCTATGAGCGGACGCCGACGAGCTGACGGTTTAGTGTAGTCTTTGACTTTGCGCGCGCCGAGTTTTCCAATTAATCGGCGCGCATACTTCGCAAAAGTTTTCGAGTGCATTTCGCGGAGGCGACGAAAACTTTTGGTCCGCAAAGATTACATAGGGGATCTCGTGGCGGGAGAGGGCCGAGGGGGGGGGCTGGTAGAGGCGATAGATTTAAGACTCATATTTTAGACTCGCGGACGTCAAGTCCGATGGTGAGTGATGGCCCCCGATTGCTGTCCGGTTGGTCTGTCGGTTATGTTCGGCCGGCCGCCCGACACGTCAGCTAACCCTCTCGCGGGCGGCGAAAAGAGGAAGCGTATTATTATGTTTTGATCGATTGCCACTCTCCTGAAAGTATATTATATTGTGTGTACACAGTGCATACAGCATACGTCCCACAAGTATATAACGCGCAACATCACCGCAGAAAATTAATAACTTACCAGGTATTTATTGAAAGCAGTACTTCCTCCTCGTCACCTAGTATATAGGTACAGTGATGATCTACACATCGTATAATGTATTTGGCCATGTCGTAATAAAATAATGTTATAATAATGTGAATTTTCGTACGATGCCGAGGCTTTTTAAGTTTTCATAAATAAGCAAGTTTCGTAGAACTTTGCGTTCTTACTGGGCATGAAAAAAATTGTTATTATTATAACTATCAAAAATGTTTAATTTTCTGACAAAAAATAATTAAATTTAAATCTGATGGCCGAAGCAGGGTTTTTGAAAATGTGACATTAAATTAAAATATTATGTAACCCGTCCATAGATCACTGTCGAAAAGACCGCACCGGAAATGATTCATTCGCAGAGAAAATGCTTAGGGTGTGACGGGACTTTGAGACGCATCCCATAATGTTATACGCGTAGGGCGTAATACAGTTAAGTGCTACACCACGTAACAAATTAATTTATCTGCATTTTCCGAATTGACGGCCTAACTCGAGCTATATCTTTTTCGTTAGATTTATGAATACGCATAGGGACAGGATTTAATATTGGACCCGCGACGTCACAATATGAATTAACCTGACAGAACTCAGATAATCCGATTTGCGCACATTCACAGATGTAATTACTGAGCTGTTTAGAATATTGAATAACCACGTTCGTACCTGTACGGCTGTTGTGCCCACGTATATTATCGTGTCATCATTGACGGTTAGGTACGCGATTATATTATTATTATCATCAACCACCATATTTTGTAGGTGCTTGTTTGAGAGATTTCAAATTTTTCAGCCGTCATAAATCCCTGACTTTTTACAGAGAAAGAGAGAGACAGAGAGAAAAAAAAATAAATATATTTTAATTTATATTATAATATTTGAGTTCGTACACGTTTGAAAGCTTATATATTCAATTTGAAAACTACACGAAAGCCTCGCCCAATACTGTGGCAGAGTCTATTATAAAATTATACGATTATGGTTGTACCTAAGTTGGGAGCTGAATCCATCACGTGTCCTATTATACGAACGTATTAACTACACATATCTAGTAATTTAAAATTTCTATAAAATATGATAAATAAAATATAAATATTCGATATCTAGTTGTTACATGATTAAATATTGTTTCTGAAAATGACGAAAATCGTATAATAAACAATATTTTAAAGTAGGTAATTTATTCGAGTATATAATTGAATCCAAATAATTTTATTAAGTATTTGAAACATTTATGAAAAAAAATTCTCATTGACCGTTTGGTTGAGATATTATGAACCTACGCACTCGTGATTCGTTTATACATTGTTGTAAAAACGTCAAACGTATAATTTAATAGTTTATTAATGTTGGTAAACATTTACATCAGTGTTTTAAAATTACAACGACGTTTGATTTTAAAAGTGGAAATCTATTATTTTATCAATAATTTCATATATTATTCTTTAATATTACTTATTGTATTAAATTAATAAACTAATAATTGATAAATTTAAAAGAAAACAATATATAATATTTGATTTTGATTTCAGTTCTTCCGAGTATGCCAGCTATTATCGTATTCGTCATAAAATGATTTTTTGCGAACATATTTGAAATACATATTTTTAAACGACTATAAAATAATATGCGGCTGTACGCATTTTTATTTGAATGAAAAGTATTATCTCCTATATCGATGATAATCAACTAGAACGTGTATTCTGCGTTATGCGCACAACATATCACAAGGAGCGAATACCCTGGAAGTAATAGCATGGTTTAGAATATTGAAAAAGTGATTCATCTGTGTTATTATTATCACCGTCGACGGGCGAGTACATTTATAAAGATAATAATTATGTTTATTACCTACTCCATGGTATATGAATAGAGGTGGTAGGTATATTTTAGTTTGGTATATTTCCAATGTTTTAATTTTTTTTTCCAATAGGTGCACAATTGTAATAAATTGGACTCTCGAATTAAAAAAATAAATTTATGAATCGATAACATCCAAATACCTAAGTGTTCGAGCTCATTGGACGAGTTGGAAAGTTCTGGTGTTTAATTTTGAAACTAAAACAAAAGTTCGATGGAAACTATTTCAGAGCTACGAATGTTTTTGGCACTCGTTCCGTTTTGTTATAGACGTATTAGTAGTATAATATTATTATTATTATTGACATTATGCATTATGATACCTAACGTAGTATTAAAGAAAACGATAACAGCGTTCTTTTAATATTATTATAATCAACTAAAACGCGTGAGGAATAATAATTGCGATGAACTGATGAATTAATGTTAATCTTCACGTATGATTTGATTTATTGATTTATATTTATATTTTATGATAGTAACAAATAAGTAAGGGTAACAACATTGCCAACAACAACAACAGAAATAATAATGTGAATAACAAAAAATTCCTGGAATTATATTATGGGTACAATTAAATATATAAAATCGACTGTCTTGGAGGTAATAATAATATTATAACATGACTGTGTACAAGTAACGATAAAAGTTGTTTTTCATTAAACACACAATTAGTTAATGTTCATTGTACACGAAAAAAAAAAAAAAAGAAGTACAAAATTATCTTACTGGTGATAACAATGTCGACTATGACTATATTATCTACCCTTGTTGAATTGTTTTTTGTTTTTTTTTTTTTTATCGTACCATTTTTTTTTACGACGATGATTATCTTTACGGCAGTAGAGTAGGTCTTATAGTCGAGTCCGTCTACCCTATTCGTGTGTCATGTCCTATAAAATAAAACGATAACGGTTAGGTTTTATTCTTTCGAGTTTGATCATTACTTATAAATTAAGTTTACTAAAAAAAGTAAATTTCAATTATAAGACGAAAAACTACTGTGTCTGTTAAAAAAAATGTTTGATTTACATGAATAAATTATGTGTTATATATTTGTTTTTTACATTTACAATTATTAAGAACATAATAATATTGTAATCGGATATTACCTAAAACAAAAAAAAAATCATAGTATTTGATCATCTGTAGCTAAAATAGGTAGGTAATATCAATTTACATAATATTTTCCATTTGATTCTAAATTAAAGGCGGTGGGGAGAGTCTTGAATACGATACTGTTTTTCTTTAGTAAATTGCAAAAACAAATTGGTCTTCTGCACAGCGAGGGATTTTATATTATAATCAGCGTTTGATTTCCGCTCAAGCCAGACTTTCAGTTTCATTTTATGATTGTCTTAGAAACTTTTAAAAACTGTAGAGACTTTTTAAGAGTTTTATCCTCTGATCTTAACTGGAATATTTCTAGGAATTTTTTTTTTAATTAAGTATTTATATAGTTTCAACGAATTTTTAAGGAAATATAAACTATGTTCAAGAAATTACTTTTTTTCCGCTTTGGCTTATCTGAAATATTCACATTTTATATCAGGAATTTTGAATGATAGATATTGTTTATATTTTTGATAACAGATACGCCAATATATCAATAAAATAGTGATAAAATTTTAAAAAGGCGGGCAAGTGGGTGACGTTCTATTGTACATTAGGTTACAAGCGGGTTACTGTAATGGATGGTGTGAAATTTGAATTTAATGACAAAATGTCATTATATAAGAAAAACGATTCTGAGCGTAAACAGTCAGTCGCCACTAAGTCAGTACTTATATTTGATGATATTATCGTGGATAAAGTAATTTGTATATAACCTAGATACATGGAACCTTGTTTTAAATTTTCAATCCTCAGCTATAAAAGTTTAATATTTTATAAATTTAACTACAAAATTATTTTTAAATTTTAAGTTTGAGAAATTTTATAAAAATTCAAACTTTAAATACTTGTAAAAACAAAATTGCTCCTATGTATTTTTAATATTTTTCCACTGCTGTTGTAAAAGTATATAAGGAGTCTTATTGTATTCAACTTTCATGCTTTTTGGCCCAACAAATAAAATTGTATTGACATTTACAGAAAAAACTAAAAAAATGTAAATGTAAACAGCTCAAAATGAGTAAAAATATTTTCAAAATTGTATAGTGTATAGAAAATGAGAATAAAAACATTCAGTGAAATTTTCATGTGTCCACAGTTATTCGTTTTTAAATTAAATAAAAATAAGAAAATCGCTACTTGAGAAACCGAGTGAATATCCAATGTTGTAAAAATTTGAACATCAAACGCTCATAAAAATTTAATTTGACTTTCCAGTAGACATTTTTTTTTTTTTTTGGTAAAAATAGACTAACTTATGAGGAATCTTTTACTTATTACATTTTCAAATCTTAGGTTTAAAAAGAAAAATTTTCATGAATTTCTAACTCAAAATTATTTGCTTACTTTCGTGATTTTTACGCATTTTATCAAAATTTGAACTTTAAATACTTAGTAAAAAATAACTGTGACTATGTACTTTTAATATTTTTCAACTATCTTTGTAAGAATATATTAGCACCATCTAAATTCCATTTTCCATTGAACAAGATACTTAAGTAGAAAATCGAAGCATTATTAAACTACTTATCGTGTACACAGACACACACAAAAAAAAACACACTTCATTGTAAAATCAATACATTCAAGGCTCCGCTGAGAATCTAAAATATAATTTAAGGATAATGCGTATTGTGAAATAATAAAATCAAAATATTTTTTCACCGTTCAAACTTCAAAGCAATGTTTTTCGATAATCTGAAAAAAATGTTTAGACCACACTGTCCCAATCGGTATAAGGTTATGTTTTCCGTTTTAAAACAAATATAATATAGGTAAGATAGGTCAGGTACCTACGTATTTCATACAAATCGTTCTTGTAGTTTTATGATTTAGAAGCATTATCTTTTGTTGTAACAAATGTGTTATAATAACTACGGGAAATTAAAATTCATGTGAAATTAAGCATATAGAACTAAAAGATATAAGTAGGTAGATGTTACATTATACATCTATCTAAATAATTTATAAAAACATTTTAACCTTGTATGTTCATTCGTAAATAATTTTTATTCCAATTTATATATTTTGTATATTTGCAAATTATTACCGTAATTGGTCTGTAGTCATTGATGGATACCATTTTTATTTAACATTTTTTTTTTTCAAATTAACTTGAAACAAAATAACAGATACGAAATAAATGTAAAATGTGAAATAACCATTTTTCCCTAGAATTCTTTAAACATTCATATAACTATAGCCGTACACTAATTGCAAATATAAAACCTGTATAATAAAAATTATATGCAGCATGGCGACTGACAAGAACTTATAATTGGAAATATTTTCTACTTGAAAAAAAAAAATGTAAAGTATGTTTTTTATCGAACCTATATGGATTTTTTCTGTACTGACCAATGACCTGCATGGCTGCATACGATATAAAATATCGAATACGTATATATATTTATGTATATATATATATATAAATAGTATATAATATTCATTATTTATTGATTAAAAAAATAGACGGCCAATCCTTTGGTCAAAAATATCCTGAGAATAAAATTAGTTCGTTAGTTCAAGTTAAGAGTGTCGCGAATTTCGGCCGATCGAACCGAATCGTAGAATGAGGGTTGGAAAATATATTTCTGTAGGGTGAATTTACAAAATGTTTTACCCTTGGGCTTAAATTCTCATTATTTGCCCAAACACTACATTATTGTTCAAATGCATCCTCTAGTGGGACAAAATACGTAGACGACAAGGGTGTTGAACGTAGGTGGGTATATTCATTATAAATATATACGCACTTCATTTTCACATCCATACTTCGTTTTGCTAAAATACGTACAAGAGAGATAGGTAGGTATATAATATGATGGTGAAGTTGTCTGCGTATTGGCTCCAAATTACATAACATTCAACCAAAAGTAATCTTGCGCTCGCTAGTGCGTACTCATATAAAGCATAATATACTCTAATACACTACACCAAACGAAACGAAAGTGAAAAAAAAATAATAATAATAATGATATTAACCAACGAAATGAAAATAATAAAATTCTACATTTTTGTCTGATGATATTATTACTTTTGCACTGACGTTATTGCGCGGTTGTAAAGATCTCTCTCGTTGTATTATGGAGCGATGTAGGGTGCACGCAGAGGCGAGTAGTAAAATTAAAATATAAAACCAAGAGGTCGCCGTGCCATAAATTCGTCCAAACTTTTATTAATTTGACAGTTAAGTATTTAATAAAATTATCCAGAAACTATATTACGGGTGTACGTAGTTCGTTATTATTCAGATATAGTAGACCGGCATAAAAAAAAATACGAAAAATATAGCACCACGTCCTTTTATTACGTCCTCCGAGACATTCGCACAAATATACGAAGTTTTTCACGGTCGGAAGTACCTAACGAAATTATAAAATAATATAATATTACAAAGGAATACCCCCGTTTTGTCACGAGACTAACTTACTGTATTATTATTACAAAGGTGGCTTTTATTGGTGATTTATTAAAAAGGGTTATTCGGTTCGATTTTTGATTTTGCTTCACGCGATCATTGAAGGAAATCCGTAATATGACAACCATTAGCTCTGAAATCCTATTAAATTCATCAGTGATACACGTCATGTTCTCTCGGCTGTGATGATGTTATTCTGTGTAAAATATTGATTGATATTTGATTGATTAAACGTTAACTTTTCATAGACTGCACTTTCAAACTTTTAAATTTGATTGTTTGTATACAATTTGTATATGGTGTGAAACAGAACAACTGACAATTAGGGTTGTAAATTTGAAATAATTCACTTGCAATATTTCAATGAAATTATGAAAAATATTTTTTTTCTTTTATACGTGTTTATAGATGATTAGAAATAATATATTGATAAAACACAGAAAACATTGGTTATGAATAACTTATCAGTTAGGTATCATTTATCAACCAAGGTATACGAATTAAAAATACTACCTAAATACCGTTTTGGTCAATGGTTATAAATTATAAATTAATAATTATATATTTATATGGTATTTTTATATTAGTATTAATTTTATTAAATATATCAATCAATACATTTTCTATATGTAGTGCTGAAAAATATTCCAGGCATTATTTTGAAAAAAAAACAACATTTTTTATATGAGTTTTAAAATATTTTTGTGTACCGTCAGCGATCCAAAAGATGATGGTTTGAAATTTTGAAATAAAGTGGAAGTCATTTTCAACAGTGAATGAAAAAGTAGTATATTTTCAGTAATATTTTAAAGTGTATAGTTTAAATTAATTATATTAAAGATTTGTTAAACAACATATAAATTATATATGTTGTGTTCATAGACATGTAAAATAACAAGATAGCAGATTTGCATATTACATTCCCATAGGAACATTGAAGTCAAGTGGCCATTTGCCAATAGGGAAATGTTTAAAAAATAACTCAATAGATAAGATTATAAGAATATAAGATACCTATACATATTTATATAATTACTAGCTGATCCCGTGCACTTCGTTGCCCGTTAAATATACCAACTCTATATGACTCAAAGTTTGTTCAATTCGTTATTTAATATTCGATGTATGGTGTTTAAAATTAATCTTAACTTTTCCATTGCCCGGATTAAAAATTCTGATTCACAGCAGCTTATTATTATCAGGTAGGCAATATACATGCGGTAGATCGTGGACCCCGTGCTGTTTGTACGTATAAGTGTATGATTTAATTGTAAAGTATCAAAGTTATACCAAGTTTGTCATTTTTACATAATTCCGCTTAAATTGGATTAATAATAATAATAATAATAATAATACATAGCAACCATTTCTACACGAAAGTTTAAATATTGCTTGATAGATGGCGCCACTTTTGTATTTATACAATCCCTTATATTCTCATTTAGGGGTTGAATTATCGGACTTTATTTATGCCTAAAACCTGCTCCGTGATGTCCTCTTTCATTTAAAAAAAACTGCATGACAATTGGATAAGAAGTTTCGAAGCCAAACCGTAACAAAGATTTCCTCTTTTGCTTGATTTCAGTTTTATATATATAGAGATATGACACAATAATATAATATAAATTACAAATATATACAATATATATATTTGATATTCATATTATCAATCATGCAATTTTTCTCTGTTGGCATATGGCTGACTTCAATATTGTCTTATAGTCGGTTTTCTAGTTTTTTATATGTCTATGTTTGTGTATTATTATGTATGTAGTATGTAACTATGTTACATATTTTCTTTATTTCATAAAATAAACCAAATTTTAAAAATGTTCACTTGGAAATAAAAAAAAATATTTTTCATGGAATATTTCAAGAAAATAAATTTCATGAAATTTTACAACCCTACTGACAATTAATGTTATCTTCTATTATATAGTAATCAATTCTGTTCTACTTTTGTACGTCTTGTATATTCTGGCAAAGTTTGATAACTAATTATTGTTTGTAATTATTTAAGTGTTAAAAAAAATAAATTGAAATGTAAACAGCCAAAATAGTCGGGAAATGGAATGAATAATCTGGTTTTTCCTCGTACATACAAATAACTCCTAGAGTCCTAACAATAGAATAATAATTATTGTGCCGTGATAATAATCTAACGTAGCCTTATCACCTAGTCCTATACTCGACGTGATTGATGTTATCATTATTATATAAGTAGGTGAATAATTGCAGTGCCTCAACTGTATTATAATAGAACCTCGTTAGGAGATACCTTTTAAAGGTATTCATCTCATGCACGAGACCGTTATGACGTATTTTTTTTTTCTGAAATTTCAAACTACCTTCATCAATCCCTCCCAGGCGGCCGGGCACCATCCCATAAACCATTCGAACTCATAAAATCGACAAAGATCATCACGGATTTTGTTCGAGTTAGCCAGCTACAACCGCGGTAGTATAGGTACCTATAGTATTATATGTTATATAATGTAATCACAATATCATTATAAAACATCACTCCTAACCCGACATAATTTTATACCGCTAAGTTGTAGCTGCTGTTGACAATATTATTATAAGCCACGGTGTAGTTTTACATTATTAAAACTCGCTTGTCCATCGATCCAAAATTGAAATCCTGCAGGTTCCCACGACGAAAAGGTGCAGTTGTAGCTGTGATCCATCCGCAATGCGCAATAATTATTTTACTGGGCTTAGCGCGTTATATAAGGACTATGGTACCGGCGGCGTGAATTGTGGTGGAGACCGCTAAAACTGTATAATAATAATATAGTATTTTACATTATATCCGTGCCGGATGCAGAAAACCGCCTACGATATGGTCCGACCACACGGGCGAAATGTCTGTAATCTTGTGAAAGGGACACGATGTGCTCTCTTATAGATATATAATATATATCTTGGGTAGATGTTGCGTTCGTTTTAAAAGCACCAAAGCACGACAACCGACTGCTGCCACCAGAAACGTATACTTAGGTATATAATATATATATATATATATATTATATATACCAGACATCAAATCACTGCAACTGCAGCTCAGATGTTATGGACGATCTAAAATGTTTAAACACATATTATTATATGTTATTCACATATCATAATGTATAATATTATATTATGTTTTTAATTCAAAATAAATTGCACATAATTAATCTATATATATATAAATGAATGTACATTTTGAATACATTTTTTATAACTCAAGATCCACCGAACATATATAAATATGAAATGAAAATCGTTGTACAGGGTCAACTCTGGAACTATAGTTATAGTTTAAACGAAAGAGTATATCACGGAGAAGGTTCTTATGAAACAAAATTTTAGGAAAATCCACCGGAAAAGTAGGAAATCTGGATGTCCAAAATACAACATTGACGCAACAGGTTAGGTTAGGATTTTGTATTAATTGATTATATTAATCCACAGGTAGAATACGATAAACTTGATATAACTTTGGTACTTTAGAGTTAAATCATACACTTACGTACAAACTAGGGGTCCACGATCTACCGCAGGTAGATTGCCTACCTGATAATATACTGCTGCGAATCAGAATTTTTATTCCGGGCAATGGAAAAGTTAAGATTAATTTTAAACACCATACACCGAATATTAAATAACGAATTGAACAAAGTTTGAGTCATATAGAGTTGATACATTTAACGGGCAACGAAGTGCACATATTCAGCTAGTATAGTATAATAATAAAAGTACTATGTAAATGTTTGAAAAAAAACAAAATTTTTTTTTCACGTTTATGTTATGCTTTTTTTTCGTAGTGACTTATTTACTATTTAGTATGTCAACTCGGTCATTTACCACTAAAAATCCTTTTAAACTATATGATTGGGTCCATATATTTAATATCTATAAATTATTTACAAATGTAAAAATATTCAGAAAATATCTTTTCTTTGGAAGCTGCTGTCGTTTGAATGAATACAATATAATAACCGTTGAATATAAAACGTAGATAGAAAATGAGTGTAACACAATGATGCATACATATTATTGTAACATTACCTCTTTAACCATTCAAATAGATATTCATATTTATTTTATCTTATTTGAAAATAAATTGAACACATGAAAAAGCAACGATTGGAACTTGCAGGAAGTCGCATGTTTACAATTTTATTAAATAGAGAAATATACGCTCACAAGTCACGATACTATCTCGAGGTATTGTGGTACATCTACATAAAATATGTGCTGAAACTTGGTATATAATATTATATCCTTACTCTTTATGTAATGTATAAATAAAAAAAATAAATATAATTTGACGGGTATAACTAAATGGAAATTCGTATGCATATATATGTATTTTGGAAACGACAATTTATTACATTGAACAGATGTAATATAATTTTACGTTTTCACCCACGGATATCAAACAGCGTATTATTAAGACGTCAAACCTGGGCTTTTAACTTCATTAGAGATGTACATTGCAGAATTGAAAATAATCACGCAACTGCTTAATGAATTCGTGTATTTTAAGTGACTAGGTCAGTTAATAATAGAATTATTGTTATCATTCGAACGCACTGAAATAGTCAACTATTTTTTTTATTTAATAGATATTCATATTAATTTCGTCTTATATGAATAATATTATGGAACACACGAAAAATCATATCGCGACCGTCGTTGTAACACCTCTTACTATACCTCCATTTTTCTTGAAAATGAGATTTTGGGACCATTGTATAGCTGTTATTATTGCGCGTAATTTTTATCTATGACTAAAAATTCTATTGTTTTTTTCCCTCCGAAAAATCATTTGTAGTAATAAATCTTAAGTTATTCTCTATAGAATAACTTGTATCTCAGAATATATTATTGAGTGCCTTAGTGGTTATACCTTTTATCTAAACTTATATTATCTACATTGTTTGGAATAACTTGTATCTCGTGTTTTTTTTAATTGTGTTTGACGTTGATTGTTATAAAATGGTCTAAATTGTTGAAAATAATACAATTTGCTATTTAAATATAGCTATTCTTTAAAATTAAAGTCTAACAATTAATTTTTTCCTATTGAAAACCGATTTATTTAGTTTAATATGTCTCTCCTGATTAATTTGAAAAAAAGTGAGTTAAGAGGTGTTACAACGGCGGTCGCGATATCGTGTATTTTAAAAAGCTTCGTTAGTGTTGATATTAAAATAATTAACAATAATCGATTAAATCACTTTTTTTATTCATTTATTTTAGCCGGTGAATATTAATTGATCAACCGGTATAATTATATTACCTAACATATATTATATTCGAATACAATAATAACTAAATACGTATATTCTTATGTATATGGATATCGTTGTGTGCGTATTATGTATATATGTATACATGAGGGTACCTATTACCAAATAATAATAAAAACAATATTATTACAACAATATTTGGGTCAAACTATAATATAATATTATTATAATGGAGAGGACGAAAAAAGAACAATGTAATAAGCAATACGCACCCAAATAATATTATATTAATACTATTCAGACACATGCAAATAATATAATAGTCGTCTTGAATCGTACGCGTGGGTGTCGTTGTATTCGGTTGATTTGCGATAAGGTTAGAGCACAATATAATATTATTATTATTTTTTTATTATAGCGACACCACGCGGTGGGACCTGTAGAATAATATAGATTATCATTACACCGTACATTGTTTTTCACGCGTTCAGGCATGTGTGCGTATTCTCCCCCCCCCCCACAATAAAATAAAGTGTCATTTCCTGTATTTCAAATACAGCTCGTACACGACGTATACCAGCTATAATGCGCCTACGACGTACGTTTTTATAATATCGTACAAGTCTTTATCCCGCGCGTTAGTACGACCGCACGTCACCGTCAATATGTTTATAAAATATATATTATTATATACGCGGGCGAGCGAAGACCCTACGTAATTTATTGCCACCGGCGGTGCTGAATATGCAAACAGGATTACAAGAGTTACGAGCGGCAGCAGATCACACCGCCTCCTCCACCACCACCATCACCGCCTCCACAACTACCTTCGCTGGCTTCAGACTCGTCGTCGTCGTCGTCGTACACCTATAATAATAATATGAGCTTTTGGCGAACGTCAAAAAATTACAGCTCCGAACTTTATCGCAGTCGGCACGGAGACTGCTCGGGAATATTATATTTGCTCGTCGGCAGTGCACGTGTCTCTCTCTCTCTCTCTCTCACACACACACACACACACACACGCGCACGCAATATGTAAAGGGTTGTGCAGGCGACCTCTCTGTAGCCATCGTGTCTCCCCCATCCGCCCCTAACCCATAACCTTGTTATACATTCACTGTCGTCGTCGTCTTACGCGCGTTCTTCGTCTTTCACCCAACTTTGGGGCACGCAGAACACGCGCATTTTGCATCGACAATTTTCTCCACCCACCGTGTCTGTATACGAGAAAATTTTACGCGCGTTACGTCCCGAGAATAACGTACAAGCGCGTCGTACTACCTCATCTTCGTCGTCGTCGTCGTATGGTCTTCGTCGACATTATAATATTATTTAGCAGTGTCATCGTGTTGAACACATTGAAAATGCACCACTATAAAATGTCACTGAAATCGCTTTAAATATCGAATTATTATTATGGCTACCGATGAGGTGTTTGAGTAATATTTATACGAGTCCCTATGTTTGAAACACTTTCGAACACAGAAATAAATAGATATAATTTCAACTTACATAGTACTATTCCTAGTTGTTCTGTAATGTATTTTGTAATGGTTCTATTTATTCTAGGATAAGGTGAATCGCGGACATATATCACAACCAATCAATTTAGACTTAAGGAAAATAATATGCAAATGCATATAAACCCTAGCCCTACTTATGAATAAAAATATATATATATTATACCTTAACATTTAAACAGTGGGTGATGACCGGTGAGTAAATGAATGTAATTTTATAGATAACAGTGTACCACCTAAAATAATTTGTTTCAAGTATCATTGGCCCACTCTGCCACAACGGGCTGCGCACGCCTATGTATAGTTATAGATATTATTATGTATACATTATTTTTTCTAGCCATTGCTATTTGTTACATTAGGTAGTATTACAACATAGTGATAAATTCAACGGATTAATATTTAACATCATTATCATCGTAATGTCGACGTTATATTAATAGCACATAGTTTAAATAATAGTTTTGTATGTTCCAATGACATTTGAAATAACAAATGACAAAACTATAGTACCTACAAAACTTTAATATTTAACCAACAATCAGAAAATCAAAAATCAAAATTACATTAAAAACGATATTCGTTTTATTTATTATATAATCAATAACAAGTATTCATAATATTTGGTAATTAAATAATTACTATTATAAAAAAAAAAAAGTATTCAATAAGATTAGAAAGATTTAAAGATTAAATACTTTTACTAAAACACTATTCATATTAATATTATTATTTATTATCTAGACGGTATGTACCGTATAATGCTTATGTATAATATTACGTGGTATTTAATAGCAATATCACAAATCAAAATAATATAATATATTATACAATACCATAATGTTTGCGACTGGTGTATTAATATAATATTATACGTATTATTCGTACGTTTAGATTGGTTTGAAATATTTCGGATGCAATATTATACCACGAATCCAAATCGGTTAGGTTACTAGTATGTTCACTTTGAAATGAGCTCCAATGTTAATTCGAGATTGTATACATACTGACAACAACGTTTTCACCGTTAACTGAAGACACTGAGGATACCTTTGATAATCGCTCATATCAGTCCAATCAGTAATAATTTTTTCTTAATATTATTAATTTTGAAGTTTAATCGTGGCGAGCACGACGAGTATATTATACCTATCTCTGTGTATATAATATTGTAGTAGGTATCAGACGTGCTTGTTAAAATATCTATGCGTCAACAATATGATATTTAGTCATTTCGAGTAGGTACAATAATAATATGTTATAGCCAGCAGCTGTTGAGTTCATAATGCTCGATGAATATCATGAATTATTACTTTATACCGATCGATGGCAAAGCTGTTTGGAAAATAATATTGCTAGTTATACCCATAATCTTGTACAATATTACACGAGGTCGATCGTGGTCAGTATAGATTTGGTTCAACGTACAACACGAATGCAATATTACAACTTACAAGTACGGAGACGAACCGTTTTGAGACCATCCCAATATTTTACGTTTTACGGGCATACGTGCTTTTCGATGTTTTGCCGACCAAGGGTTTTATTATTTTACGTCAAAAAAAAAAATGTTAAACAAGTGTTGCAACCCCAGTAACGATCATTATAACGAGTCTCAAAAGATCAGAAATCTAGAACGTGATTCGAGTGTGCGTTTAAACTCTTCGTTGTTTTTTTTCTTCACTTTTCGAGATAAATAACATTATGCAGTGTTCACTATATTATACACTCATGTTGTACTTTATACAAGGTCGGTCGTGACGGTTAACTTTTTTGTACACAGTGACTAAAATCTTCGTTGTCATTGAACGGAAAAAGTCAAATGTACACAATTTACGATATTTCTATAAGGTAGGTATATAGTAAAATATTATAAGCCAATGAATAATAGTTTTTACCTTGTATATGATATATCGCAGAAAAAATACAAACAGCTAACCATATCATAATGTGTAGGATAATAATTTTGAATAATGTTGTCTTTAAATATAATAATATGAGGAATACCTACCGTGTTATAATACTGCGTTAAATTGTACGTAAAAGCTATACTAGCGTGAAATAATATAAAATATACGCAAGAAGGGGACTTCCTATTTGGAAGTTTATATTGTCACAGGATCATTCATAAATGGTAGGTACGAAAAATCTCAAGTATTCTAAAATTATGTGTATATAAAAATTTCTAAAACCAGAATTTAAATATATGTAATATGTATACCAAGATTAAGTATACAAATAGTGTGAACATGCTTAAAAAATCACCCTGTATAATCACGCCTATGTTGTATTCAAGTTTTGATTGGTTGTTATTTATTAGTATAAATTGGGCAATTTGTAATATGTTTACACAGATTTTAGTAGATGACATCGAGTTACAAGTTGTGACGCGTCACATCAACCACTGGTTTATTTACACGTACGTGGAAAATAATATGTGTTTGGCGTGTGCAAGTCTCATCACCGCTAGAAAACATGAACGTTGTAATAATAATAACAACAACAATGTAATATAAAAAATAATGCTTAGACATCGCGTTATCTTACCCATACCCATTCGAGAATCGTGACCGGAAACGTCATCGTACGTTTCAGAACTAGAAACTATTCATCCGTTGAAGAAATTAGAATTCTCCATTTAGATCGTATGAGATTTGTTTTCCATCCGAATTTGTAAGCCTCTTCCGCGCGTCGCGCCGGCGCACACCGTAGGCCATCTTCGGCTGTATAACACTTGATCAGTTTTTCGATCGACCGCCGTCGTCCTGTTCGCACTGTGCGCCTTATTAATAATAGTAATCGTAATAATAGTGATAATAGTGATAATAATTGATAAGAATAATAATTTATACACATTTGCAGGGAGATTTGTTTTCGCTGGATGAAGATATTATTATTATTATTATTATTATTGTACACGGGCACCCCGCGGTTATCGCCAGCGCGTATAATATACAATGTATATTATAATATAATTTATGGCCTTTCAAATGCAAAACTCTGTGGCGAGCGGTAGCGGGACCGGGAGGTCATACACAAAAACGGATTATTGGCCGTATCCGTCGTTCGTCATTTATCACCAGAAATTAGCGGTGGAGGTGCTGTTGCCGCCGCCGCGTCTGTCCGTCCGTCCGATATAATAATGGTCGTACCTCCACAGTCCACACCCCTACCACCAACGCCCCGAAGTCGTTCAATAACATCCTTTTGTTATCTGCCACACGGCAAACCGTTTTGAATATTTCATTAACAGCGTTTTCGAGGACCGATCTCCATAAATGATTACTATAATATTATAATATAACTAAATATTATATACATTATTTACCATAATATTTTGTATAGGACCGAGTTTTGACTTTTGCTACCCTTATACAGACGACAGAATTCGGCAGTGTTCCATAAAAATTACTTGACTTTTTTTTGTGTGTGACATGCATATTATTATAAACTAATACGGCTGTGGATATTTTTTAGATTATGAACAGAGGGATGAATGTATTGATTTTACAATGATGTTATTTAATTTGTGTATTTTTGTTTATTTTCGGAGCAGTAAAAATCTTTCGAATGATAAATTTGAGGATGGTAGGAAATAGTATCTAATTGGTACATTTTGGGGTAAAATATTAACTTTCAAAAATAAAAATTATTTAGGTAGGTACCTATAGAGGTCTATATACCTATTTTTCAAACTAATAACAATTTGAAATTAAAAAAAAGGTGGGTAAGTGGATGTCGCTCTGCTGTACAGTAGGTTAGAAGTGGGTCACTGTATAATGGACAGTATTAAATTTGAATTCAATGATATAATATCACTGTATAAGAAAAACGATTCTGAGCGGAGACGGTATATCAGTCTATGTATTAGACATATAATATATACTTATCTATGGTATTAAAAAAAAATTGACCTATAATAGGTACTTATAATAAATTCCAAATTAATCATATCATAATATCTATTAGGTACTTATAAGTTA
>NC_042494.1:56927825-56929611 GCF_005508785.2 Acyrthosiphon pisum
AAACTGCTGTCTATCTGATGAAGAATCCCCACAAGTTATTAATCATAAAACAATACCAGACTTCCCTCAACCAAAATTGAATAGAAGTATATACTTGACTATCATTTTTATTACAATAATTAATATTTGTTAAATAATGTATGTTTTTATTAAAATAATAATTTGTGAATAAATAATTTACAAAACCCAAAAGTACTATGCATATTTACTGTAAGAACTGTTTATATATTAAAGTTTATATTACAGTTTTTTCAAGTTAAATTTGTGATATTTGTTCTTTATATCTTGTTTTAAAATGTCGATCTGATATTTGTAAATGATGTATTCACATGTTATTATTCTAACGTGTAACAAGCTTGTTATTATAGATGTATTAAATCGTATAATTGAATGTTTCCAGCCCTATCATGTGATGATGAAGTATGTACTCCAGTATTGAGTAACAAACAACCTTCTACTTCAATAAAGAAAAAAGTATTACCTGTAGTATAATATACATCACAAAATTTACTATCTAGAGATGAGGAATAACAAATTATGTACCTGCCTTACCTATACGAGTTTCCATATTTAATGAATATTCATTATAATTATTATATCTATTCATTATTAATAAAATACTCAATTAATTTGTTTAATTTAATATTCCAGGTCTGCCATTTAAAGTTTTTACTGTTAATTCAAAATCTCCTACTTTAGCTGCTTCAACCATAACTAAAAAAAGGTGGGTAAGTGGATGTCGCTCTGCTGTACAGTAGGTTAGAAGTGGGTCACTGTATAATGGACAGTATTAAATTTGAATTCAATGATATAATATCACTGTATAAGAAAAACGATTCTGAGCGGAGACGGTATATCAGTCTATGTATTAGACATATAATATATACTTATCTATGGTATTAAAAAAAAATTGACCTATAATAGGTACTTATAATAAATTCCAAATTAATCATATCATAATATCTATTAGGTACTTATAAGTTATAACGCGTTATACATCAACAAAAAACCGTGGTAAAATCATAGATATATAATAGTATACTTTAGAAGTTTCAAGTACCCACGAATAATATTATACAATCACAACAAAATAACTAAAATAGTTATCCTAGGTTTTTAATATGTAATTTCGTCCAAATTTGTACTTAAAATGACTATAAAAATAAACTGTGTAAATGTATTTTTTTAATTTTTTGGTAACAGAATTAATTACTTATGTGGAATCTTGTTTTAAATTTTTAATTCTTAGATACAAAAATTGAACATTTTATAAATTTTTAACTACAAAATAATTTTTCAAATTAAAATTTGATAAATTTTGTCAAAATTTGATCTTTAAATGCTTATAAAAAAAAATTGTGCCGATGTTTTTTTAATATTTTTCAACTGATAATGTAACAATATATCAGGAGCTTTGTATTAAATTTATACACTTTTTGGCCCAACAGATAAAACTTTATTGATATTTATAGAAAAAAAAACTAAAAAAATTGAAAACTGACCATGTCTGTACACAGCTCAAAAAGAATCAAATTATTTTCAAAATTTTATGGTGTATAGGAAATGCTAATATAAACATTCAGTAAAATTTTCATGTATCTGAAGTTATTCGTTTTTGAATTACAACAAAATAAGGAAATCGCTACATGAGAAATCGAGTGAATATCCAATGTTGTAAAAATTTGAATTTCAAACGATCATAAAAATTTAATTTGACTTTCTTATAGATATTTTTTGTTTGATAAAGGTAGATAATCTTATAAGGAATCTTGTATTACATTTTCAT